>NW_028274807.1:30949833-31252864 GCF_037043125.1 Eumetopias jubatus
ATAAAGAAATTGTTATGGGAAAAGGCAAACCATATTTGTAGAAAACAAAATTTATGAATTAGAAAAGCCAGATGATATCACAGATACTCAGAGTCATTTCTGATGAAATGAAAAGGAACTTTTGTTTTTTAGAACTTGTGTTGGTTGATGACATAATCTCACAAAACAAAACAGTAGTTATTCTAGCTTAGAATAGTAGTTAAAACTAAAAAAGTGAATACAAATTTAAACCTGATGAGTGAGATGACTGTGAACAGTTTGCTACAACTAGCTTGAATATTAATTCCTACATTGATTTTTACTTAAGTAAGCAATCACAAAGTCAAGATCCTTTTACAAAAACATTGAACGAAGGTTATAGAGTTATTGATTTTGACAATAAAGAACTGTAACTTCAAGACCTAACCACACACACAGACACACATTATTATTACAAATAACTCTTTCTAAATACTAACTTGCTACATTGGCTGATGCCTTGAGCATCTATTCATAGTTTTGAATTTTTCAGATTGGTTAACAATTTAATGGTACGTGAGCTATCATTTTCATTTGGAACATTTTTTGGAGGGTGTGACCCAGGGCAATTTAGAGCCAATTGAAATTCCAAGGTAGAATAAAAAACATATGTCATATTCAGAGAAATAAGCAAAACATCTATAATAGTGTTTATGTTTCTACATTTTTACACTTACACTCCTTTCTTGGAGGTATTTTTAACTCAAGTGTTCATATAAGATGAGATTGCTAATGGTGATGAAATGTTCTGTTGAGTGATAATTTTACTGATTATAGATTGAATGAAGATGCTTCAATATACTTGAATTTCAAAATATCCTTTTAGAAGACTTTCTCATTAATTCATTGGCACTGTTCATTTCTTCCTTTCTTCTGCTCTTTTTCTCTCAGAAAATTAGAAAATTGTAATGAGAATTCTGAGTACAGCCAATAACATCTAAAAGTACTAGAGAGAAGAAATGTATTTATATATTATGTTGACAGTAAATGTCACACCATGGTCTTCTATGAATGGTTTATTGAGGATTTATAATGCATAGTTAAAGAAAACCATGGAATTGGTCACAGATCACTGGAAACCCTAAATGTTCATTTAACCTTTGACCTCAGTGTCATGGAAACCTGTGGTCATCTTTCACCCATAACATGTTTGAAACTGAAAATTCCTTCTGGCCAGGAGATTTTCAATTACTTTATTGATTAAATTCATTAAAAAGACATTGAGCTACTCATTTGAGCAATAAAAAGGAAAGAGACTAATCAGATGTCCTTGGCTATATCTAATGATTTCAGGGATATAAAAATAAAAACAAGTTATAAGAAGTTACCCAAATTCTGTAGAGATATTTAATTTGAAACAAAGCAGTAAGAATATTTAAAATTGAATAAATAGATTCTACTCTAGTAATGCAGACCCATTTTTCTCATTGAATTTAGAATTATTCATGTTTTGTGAATTGGCCCTTCATTTAGTTTGGATATCTATTTGTGCAGTATGTGTCAGAATTAATATAACATTGTATTTTCACATTTTCTGAAGTTTATTTTATTTACTTCTAAAATGAAGAATTTGATCAAGAAAATCATGAAAGAAGTAGTTCTAATTTTTGTTTGTAAATAATACACAAACAAAATTTTATTTTTTTAGTTTTTTATAAGGTTTTACATATGTATATAGACACACATACATACACACATTTTAATACATATTTTGATGTAGTAGGTTTAGGTTGACTGGAAGTCCACTGTGTCTTAACATGCACATGCAATGGCTCTATTTCATAACTTCTATTTTAAATTAAAATTGGTTGGCTTTCTCATGGTAGGCTGTAAAGGGGCTGCTCAGCTGAATGTGTTTCCCTAAAAACCACAAATTCTAATAATAAAGATGATGCATATAGATTGGGAAACAGATAACCTGGTGGACAAAGAAGATTAGAGTGTTAATGAGCAAAATGACATTTTGATAATGTACATTGTAACACAACATGACGTTCTTTATAGACACTTTCTCCTCACAGTTGCTTAACAATCATTAAAATCCACAGTTGTTTTTCCTTTCTGTGAAAGTTTTATATTTATATATGATATACATATTTTTCGTAATTATATATAAATATAAATAAGCATAAATATTTTCGGTAATTAACCAAAATCCATGCTGACGTTTATGGAACTGTCTCTTAACAGAGCCTTCCTTGGACCTGAACTTGTCAGTTTTGTTACGAAGTGTTCTTCTAATGAATTCTGGATGAAACTTTGCACCCAAATGGCTCCATATTTCCATCACCCATTTAAATAATACTAAAATTCTGATATATTTCCTAAATCATTATGAAATACTTCCAAAGGCACTGAAGATACTGCCATGAAACAATATTTGATTAAAAAAAACACTGAACTAGAAGTTTATGAAATTGTGGAAATTTTACCCAGATGAACACAGGAGTTAATATATATATAAACAGTGATTTTACATGAAAACAGTTATTTGTCATACCATAAATAGAGTTTAACTAGATTACTGCTTAATTCTAAGGACTGGTTAAATCCTATCATCCAGATTATAATACTGTAATGTAAGGCCCAGTGTCATAATCTTGGAAGTAAAATGTTTATATCTAATAATTTAACATCAACCAATATTTCATAGTCTCTATATATAGCAAGGTGCTTTGAAGGGTGAAATTATATATTATACATATATTTATAATAAAAGCAAAAATGAAAATTGTTTCCACCCATATGACACTCTACAAGTTTTCTTAAATATGCATATAAGAGATAAGCGTACATTTTGTGAATAACTGCCATGAACTTTCCATATTTTTATTTTTATTTTAATATGATGAAGACTTTCAACAATACTATAATGTCAGAATTTATTATTGCCATCTACTGTAGGTAATTCAGAGTAAGTTATAAACAACAGTATGTCCTCAGTAAATATGCTGTATATATAGTATGTATAAATGATAGATACATAATGGACATAGAATATGCAGAATAAATTATAAGTAATATGTATGGGATATACACCTAATAGTATGATATAACTTCTGAGAAGTTAAAATATACTGAAAATATCCTTATCCTTTAGTTTTGACAGATAGACCTCCACCCATAATTCTACAAGGCCCAGCCAACCAAACACTAGCAGTAGATGGTACAGCATTACTGAAATGTAAAGCTACTGGTGATCCTCTTCCTGTAATTAGCTGGTTAAAGGAGGGATTCACTTTCCTGGGTAGAGATCCAAGAGCAACTATACAAGAACAAGGAACATTGCAGATTAAGAATTTACGGGTAAGTAACGCTTGACTTGTATTTGGATCTTCATTTCAATTTAAGTATTGCCCTCGGGAAAAATTGCTTTGTGAACTTAAAATCTTCCATACTAGCACAGTTGCTATACCTTTTATTATAGGCCATGTTATTTCTTATTTTATTTCTTATTTCAAATTCATCATTTGATGAATTGATATTAGAAAGTCCTTATGTTAATATAAGATCATAACAGACTTAGAAACCTTTTGTTCTTTCATTCCAACTCATATGTATTCAATTGATAAAGCTAAAAATCTTAAACACATGAAGTTAATGATAGTAATGGGATATTTAAAGTCATTTGAAAGTGTCAAATGCTTCTGATTTACTGTCATGAACAAAGGATGTTTGTAAGAAATGTGTATAAGTTAGCTTGGCCAATTTATTATGTGAAAAAAACCAAAGACATAAGATTGCATAGAAGGTAGGTTTGGCTAGTTGGTCGAAAATCTTACATTTTAGGTTAAGTTGCTGTGGAGTTTAGATTTAAACCTGTGGGCAAGGACAAATCATCGCTGTTCTTTTAATAGAAGATGGCGACCATTCCTACCAATTTAACAAATTAAACTTACTTCAGAAGTAACTCAAATGCCATTTCTGAATATTGTATTAGCTATCTATTGCGATTTAACAATATTAACAAACACTTAGAGACTTAAAACAACATACATTTATTATCTTATAGTTTCTGTGGGGTTAGGAGCCTGGGTGTGACTTAGTTGGGTCTTCCACTTCTGGGTCTCACAAGGGGACAATCACATATCAGGTTTGTGGTCTCATCTGAAGATTGACTGGGGATAGATTTGCTTCTGAGCAACATGATTGCTGGCAGCAATCAGTTCCTTATGGCTGTCATACTGATTACCTCAGCATCTTGTTTGCTGTTGCTGAAGGTTGCCTTTAGTTACTTGCCATATTGATATTCCCATTATGACTACTTGCTTCCTCAAAGTCAATGAGGAAGGGAGTCTCCTGGCAAGACAAGGATTACAATCTTATATAACAGAATCACAAATGGGGCATCCTGTCACCCTTGCCTTATTCTGTTGACCAGATGCAAGTCAACAGATCCCACACACATTCAAGGTGAGGGATTGATTACACAAGGTGTGAATACCAGATAAGGACTGCCTGCCCTCTATGAGTATATTCACTTCATTCAACAAAACGTACAGAGCCTCCCCTCCCTGTGGCAATCACTATGGTAAAACTGAAGAGTTTGCTAGAATAGTCAAAAGATTGGGAATGAGAGCCAGAATTAAGATGACTGATATAGTACATGAAGAAAAATTAATCAAAAATGATTTGGTGGAAGAACAATTAGTAGAATCTGGTATCTAGGTAGAAATAGGGAGCCAAGATAAAAAACAAACAAACAAAACAACAGAAAAACAATGTTGAATTTTCCTATCTGGAAGCTAGGGAAGAAGCTAAAATATTTTTCATTACATATATATTCAACTGATTACAACATGAATTATTTCTTCTCTTAAAATACAAATATATTTACAATGACATGTTTATTTAGTATTTACCAGCGTGTCACCCAGACATTTACAAAAAAGGAAGGACTTTTTGTAATATGTACATGCACACTCAAAGCACACAAACCTTCGTTAATTTGTATATTTGTTAATAAAATTAATATATAATGTTTTCATTTTAATTTTGAGACATAGGCATTAATTATTGCTTTAAGTAGAAAAAAATGCTGTCAAATTCAGTTAAAAGACAAATAAATTAATACAGATTTTAGCCTGTCTCTTTATTGATTCTAAATTAATTGTTAACTTTCTTTGAACAAATGAGAGTTATTAAAAAATTAATGCCAACTCTCCTTGAGTAAACACTTTCAGCTCTGTCTTTGGGCTAAAGGCAGACTTGGGCCATGAAAGTTAATGCATTTTCACTGTACCACTGAATTAAAGGGTGTGCTTGAATAGTAAAGATCCCCAGTAGTGTTTGAAAGAAACAATTAAAGGTGGGTGCTTGATGATGTCAAACAAAATTCGACCCCTGTGTCAGGCTTCTGAGTCATCTCTCTGAGATGCAAGCTCCTGGGGGCTTGTCTGCAGCCAACCACACAAGGAGAAAAACAGGTGATGGAGTGTGCCAGCACATTAATCTCTTTTTAAAGCACTTGGTTAAGGATAAAAGGAGAAGGAATGAAGGGAGATGAAGCACTCATGACCCGAAAAGAAATTATTTAAAGTTAAAGGAATAAGAATGAATGTAGTCATGATGATGGTGATTGAAGAGTGAGTTTTAGCAATGATATTTCAGCTTTTGATGTGGCTTTTGATAAACTCCAGTATGAAAATGTTGTTCTTTTTCTGTAAGGTGACTGTCTTTAAAGGGATATAAAAATGTATTTTTACACTACTTCACTCATATAGTCAAGAGAGGGTTTCTGTAAGTCATATTCCTTTGTGTCTCACTATTACTTTCCTTCTTCTTTTTTCTTTTTTGGTACTTAGTGCAATGGGGGGGGGATAATGGGACGAACACTCTGTTCTCATAGTCCAGCTAATTGGTAACTGAATCTGTATCTTTTGAGAAGTAGAATATTCCAATACTCATTAAAACCTACCTACCACCGCTAATGTCAGACTGTGTCTCTACACAATGACAAGGAGATGCAGTTAAGAAGCATTACCTACATACCCTTCTTTCAGCATTTGCACATGATAACAAGTGCTACATTTTAGTTCAACAGCTATAATAAAATGCAAATTCTTTACTCTTTCACAGACCATATTCAAATGAACGTCACATTAAAATCCAACCTTGGCTCATTATATTTAGTTTGTGAGTGATGCTTCCTAAATGGAGAGATTTCTAATGACTATAATGCATGCACAGCCACGTTTCAAAGAATGGCTCTTTTTACAATGGCTATCCCCTATCATCCCGTGTATAATAAAAGACAATTGTATGAAGATAATATGGCAGAGAACGATGTGCCAGAGCAGTCTGAAACTCAAGTTAAAATACATAATGACATTTAAAATCAATTAAAATGGTGGCACGGTAGGAACATCCATGCACTAATGATTTACCTGATAATCAGTTGTGGAAGGTTGAGTCATCCGTACCCTTAGACTTTGGACCCAACAGATATTATATTCCATGAACCCTCATATTTCATCAACAATTAGACTCATGTTCATCACAGAATTTTAATTTCGCATCATGTCACTTGCCTTATTCAGTTTGGTCATCGATTTCTCTTCCCAGTCTCATCTCTAAACCAGTGTAAATAAATATGTTTATATTCTAGGCCCACAGGACTCAACTACAAAGAAGATTTTTGACATAAAATTTTTATTGATTTGTGCCTTTCGCCAAAGTATAATCACAGAAATGTATACCTTTTACATTTGTAAAAGAGAACTCTTGATTATATTATCAACTACTTTAAAAAATCCTTTCCCACTCTTCAGTGAATAACAAAAACATTTTAAGTGATCAATGAAATGACAGTTTTTAAGTATGCTTTAAAGAGTGATGGATGAGATTATTTGCATGGTCCTTTCAGCTCTAAACTGCAGTGATTCCATAGACATGGTTTGTATGTTTATAATATAATTTTATTTCATTCTCTATCACACTACTAAAATTTAAATATAAATGAATACTAATCTGTTTAAAGGGAGAGATTTAGGGATTTTTTTCTTTCACTTTTCTCCATGTCTTTAAAAAAAAAAAAGGCAGCCCCCTGTTACCTCAGTGCTTATTGACTCCTGAGTACATTTTATCCATGGAAATATATAAAGATGGAAAGGACAGTTTTGCTTTACTGATCTCTGAATATTTATAGGATTCTGAAAAATTCTGTCCTGAGTTGTCCATATGTAACTCCGAAACAGTGAAGCCCCATCATAAATTGGAGTTATATGAAGATAAAGGTATTACCATGGAGGCAAGAGGACCAGACAAATAAGAGTTTACCAGACACATAGCTTTTAGTTGTAGAAATATAATAAAAAATCATTGAATTCCTGTCATGAATAAAATAATATTATATGAGTTGATTTTAATATTTTGTGTGTACATATGATTGACTCTAATGAACAATTTGGAGAACCAAATGATACATCGTATTTTAAGAAATTAAATATTACCTCCTTGAGACTGAGTAATTACTCTATAAATTAATTAAAATAATTGAATTCTCTCCCTTCCTTGCACACTAGATTTCTGATACTGGTACTTATACTTGTGTGGCTACAAGTTCAAGTGGAGAGACTTCGTGGAGTGCTGTGCTGGACGTGACAGGTGAGTCCTGGGAATTATCTCAACAGAAGAAATCTTGAGCCCATTTCATTGGTTAGCTCATCATCAAATAACAATTGAAAAATCAAGATTTTAAATTCATTGAATGCAAAAACTAAGTCATATGCCACGTTTTAATTTCTCCACATAATATTGCATTTTTGCAATTTGATACATTTGTCCTTGATAAATTTCCTCTACCTGAAGAGCAAGCAATTTTAGTGATCTTGCATGAAAGTGAACATTTAGTGACATGTAGGTAAAGCAAATATTCGTTTACATTCTTTTGAGTCAAGAAGATGAATTCCTCATTGTCTAGGTCAACATCTTCAATAAACTATTTTCCTTCTTTTAAATGTTATGGCATCTTATGCAATCAGGAATGAAGCATTTTCTGTTTGTCCTCTATAGAATCTGGAGCAACAATCAGTAAAAACTATGACTTAAGTGACCTGCCAGGCCCACCATCCAAACCACAGGTCACTGATGTTACTAAGAACAGTGTCACCTTGTCCTGGCAACCAGGTACCCCTGGAGCCCTTCCAGCAAGTGCATATATCATTGAGGCTTTCAGGTATGGGACAGTTCCTTTTTTTTTTCTCCATTGGGTTGTTGCTTTTGCTCTTATATCCTAAAATCTCGTGTGAGCTATCCTGCTGTTTTATCTTAAGAACATGTTGAACAGTGAATTTTAAGTATTTATCTGATTTTATTTAAGAATAGACTCTAGGTTTTTTTTCACTTATAACTTGATTATAGATTAAATATGCATTACCTATGACTAAGTCTATGGGGATCTAGCTCATGACCTAATCACTTAGCTCCTTTCTTTACCCTGACCATCGTAAAGATTTAAGATGAGAATTTTGTCATTAGAACTAGGCAGAAAATAATTTAATTAGGCAGGACACTTTTTAAGTTCTGCATTGTTTACCGAGGCATGGAACCCTGGAACTTTGCTTCCTCATTATTAGAGCAGACCTTAAAATAAGTCCACTGTTTTTGTGCTGTATATTTTAATACAGCTATGGGTACACCTAAGAACAAAATTCAAAACTACAGTTAAGGAATTGATTCCGTGCACTTCTGGCTGCTGAAAGGTAAAAAATATGTCCAATTGTGATTTGAAAAAATTGTCATCAATATAAAGATATAGAATATAAATTAGTAAATGTCATGATAAAGTCATCATGAGAATTTGATAAGATCCTTACACAAATGGGAAAATGAAGTTTGTATTGTTTCAATGTGCTTTTATTTGCCATTATAAGGATAGTGATAGCCAGTGTCATTTTTAAGCATTAGGACAAGCCATTACTTTCATTTTAAGCTTCCCTAATCTGTTTAAGTAATGGTCAACAAATACATCATTCCCAACTTTCAAAACAATTTTTCTGTAATTTTCATGCTTTGATGTGTAAGAACTTTTGAAAAGTGAACAGGCAGCCCTGAAAAATCACATTTTTCTCCTCATTATGAACTAAAGCAGCATTTGACCGTAGACAAAGTTTTCTAAATGGGTATCCCATCTCTAGCGGGCTGTTAAGGGGTCTCCACATCTAGATTCAGAGGTATTTCACCCGTTGAAGATGAGAAATCACATACTATGTAATGTACGATTTTATTAAAAATGTGACCAAAGGAAAATATTCCTTACATGCTTCCTTTCTTCTTTTACAGATATGTAGTTTTAGAAGGCTCTATTATAATATTGCATGTGGAATTGATGCAAAAGAAAACACACCTTGTAACAGGAAAATGTATTGGCATAATTTACTCTGTAGTCCATTTATTCTTTCTACAGGTTAATTCTTTTCAAGGTATATATATATATATATACATTTACGAGGACCATATTTATTGTATAAACTTGATGTTGTGATCTTGGCCTCTATTCCTTCTACAGGTATTCATTTAGTGGGCTGCTGTGCATTAGCAACGGGCTGTCACATCTCCGGGGCTGAGTTTAATTTTGTTGTGCATGGCACTTCCGTTAGGTGGGCTCGGCTTTGTTGTTGAATAAACCGAAATCATCAAAATGTTTCATTTATTGGGCTTAACACTTCAAGTGTTGTGCGTGTATGTGTTTAATTTTCAGCCATTAACTTTTGTCATTGATACCCAGCTCCATTGCCGATGCCTTCATGGCTGCTCTTTAAGTGGAAGTTCTGTTCCTGTTTCAGCCAATCAGTGAGTAATAGCTGGCAGACGGTGGCAAACCACGTAAAGACCACAGTCTACACAGTGAGAGGACTGAGGCCCAATACGATCTACTTATTCATGGTCAGAGCCATCAACCCGCAAGGTCTCAGTGACCCAAGCCCCATGTCAGATCCTGTGCGCACACAAGGTAATTTCAGTAGCTGTAGACATGACCGGTTCTAGAAGGAGGCATTCAGCAGGAACAGAAAAAAAAAAAAAAAAAAGAAAGAAAAGAAAAAAAAGAACAAAAAACAGAACAAAGGGGTTGCATGAGGAAGGATAAACGTGTCTGCATTACTTGTTACAATGATTCATTAGACCCGATCCTGAACTTGCTGTTAACCTTGGTGAATGTGTCCTCTTCCTGGAGCTGTCAGGGTCTGTTGAGTAAAAAAATAATAATAAATAAACAGAATAATTGGTTACATTCACACAGTAAGAGTCAATCAACTAAGTTAGGGCTTTTACTATATTTCAAAAGGCGGAAACTTGTCTCCTTCTTCGAAATTAATTATATAGTAGCAAAAAGTGATCTTTAATGGATACAATGCCCAGACAGGGATATCAAAATTACCCCTATTGTTCAAGGATTCTGTTTTTATAGGGCAGTGGGTCTCCAGGTGGAGCTCCCCCAGGAGCATCATCTGCATTCACCTAGGACCACGTTAGAAATTCAGACTCTCAGGCCCCAGCTCAGAAGCTCTGGGGGTGCAGCCCAGCAGTCTGTGTTAAGGTGCTCTCCAGGAGGTGCTTCTGCTCAAGTTTGACAAGCATACCTACAATGTGTGTTTTGTTGTTGTTGTTTTGTTGTTGTCGTTTTATCAAACCAGTTGTTTAAAGGAGCAGTTTGTTTCAGAAAGGAGCAAATCAAGTTTTCTTCCTGAGGTATACAATTCTTTTGACTAATTTAAAAAAATTAAGAAACAAAACAAACGAGTAAAAGGAAAAGAGAGAGATCAAGACACAGACTCTTAACTGAGAGAACAAACTGATGGTTACCAGAGGGGAGGAGGTGGGGGAATGGGTGAAATCCCTGTTGGGGATTAAGGAGCACACTTGCTGTGATAAGCACTAGGTGGTATATGGAACTGTTGACTCACTATATTGTGCACTTGAAACCAACATTACACTGTATGTAACTAACAGGGATTTAAATAAAAACTTAAACACCCAGAATATTATAATTTCAAAATTGAAGATTTTCCTTCCCATCTTTGGTAGCTTGCATCTTCAAATTAAGAAGTCACTGGAGTCAAGGGGTTAATATAGGATGCTGCATTATAATTTCCCTTCCTACTAGTAGATGGAGGGAATTAATAAAATAGACATTGTGGCTTTATTATTTGTTACAACCGACTTGCCACAGGGTTCTTGAGAAAGGGTTAATTATTTCTTATTTGTAAAAGACTTTGAACAAAATATAATTCAAAGTAGTATTTTTATGCAATGAAAAGCACCATACAGCCATAAAAATATTATTATAATTACAATGTAGTTCAGTGATAGTAACTAGCATGCTATTGTAACAGAGAAGGGCACCTTAAAGGAATCCAGTGAAATAGTCACCACGTGATTTTGGAACGTTGCTGACATGATGACAGTCGGGGGAGGAGGGAATGCCACTTTGCTATTGTTCTCTAAGCAGTAATGTGATTAATTTTCCATGATGATAAAGGGCCTGTGGGCAAAGAACCTGTCTCCAGAGAAAGAAAAAGTACAACAAGGAATTTGAAGATCTGAAACTGGTTATATTTTACCTTGCTTGGATCCAGTTGCTTTTAGTGTGTCTAAATTTAATGAGTAAATTAAATTCTAGAACTTGAAGATCTATGTGGCTTTAACTCAAGAAATCAGAGTACCAAGAACATTTTTACCAGTGTAGACAGAAACAGTTTTTGTGGTGTAGCTGTAATGGAAGGCAGGAGATAACAGAGTGGGGAAGAATTTGGGTGTGATTATATCCAGCAGACCTTCTTGATCATTCAATAACTCTGCCAGTCACTAAATCTTGACTCATAAAATAACTTCTCAGTGAAAAGGTCAAAAAAGATTAATGAAAAGTTGTTTGTGATATGGCTTGTTCCAGCTGAGAGACTATATAGAGCAAAAGACTTATGTTCTCTTAACAGATATTTAATAGGAAAACTCATGTTTTGTGTCTGAATGTCAGGATCATTTTTTGACACCACACTTTCGGCAGCTTTGCATTCTGCAAAGCACTTCTTTTCACAGAACACTTTGCCATGTGAGGTCTTATTTTGAAAGATATTCAGTACCATAGAATTTAGAAATCTTTTATTTTAGGAAGGCAGCAAATACTTGTAGCATAAACATCACAGTAGACCATAGATGTGTCAGCAAAGGTTAATATTATTCACATAATATTAATAATATATTTTTTCTAGATCAAGTAAAATAGCTCTGCTATTTATGTTAAGGATGAAAAACAGTGGAACTGGGGGGAAAAAAGGCACCAAAGCATAGTTCCCAACTATTTATGTCCCAATTTTTTCACTCATTTTTTTTATTGCTTACATTATACATTTTCCAAATAACAACAGCAAATATATATCCTGAGTCATGGGATATGTTTGTGCTTTACTCAAATCGATACAGAAGGTTGGAAAACAATGGAAGAGATTTAAGGTATTTTAATAATGCTATTTTAATTAAAATCAAATTTGTAAATTATTGATGTAAATTCCAAATACTAAAAAAAAACAAAAACCTTCATTATATACTATAGGTAATGCCAAGTTTGTATTTTATACCTTCTTCCACATCACACTAAGGTCCTTGAGAAATTTATTTTCTTTTTTCAAAAAATTTTTTAAGTATAGTTGATACACAATATTACATTGGCTTCAGGCGTACAACACAGTGATTCAAATTACCTGTACCTTATGCAATGCTCACCACAAGTGTAGCTACCATCTGTTACCGTACAATGCTATTACAATATCATTGACTATGTTCCCTGTGCTGTGGCTTTAAAAAAATATTTATTTATTTTTCAACTCAAGTATAATTAACATTCAGTGTTGTATTCATTTTAGGTATACCATATAATGACTCAGTAATTCTATACGTTCCTCTTTGCTCATCACAGTATAGGTACTCGGTCTTCTTCATCTATTTCACCCATATCCCTCTCCCCTCTGGCAACCTCCAGCTTGTTCTCTACCTTGTGCTGTGGCTTCTATTCCATGACTTATGCATTCCATAACTGGAAGCCTATAGCTCTCGTCCCCCTTCACCCATTTTCCCCACCCTTTCCCCCCCTCCCCTATTTATGTCCCAGTTTGTTAGTGCAGTCAGTTTAAATTATGGCTGAGATATGCACTCACAAATATTTTTGCCAGAGTGTTGCACTGTGGCCCGACAAAATAGGAGAAAACAGGATTAAGAAAATCAATTATTTTAAATCAGACTTCCTTCCTTAAAACATAGTTGGAGGGAAAAAATCAACTTAATATTGCAGTGCACCAGTTAAAGTAGTTGATTTGAGTTTGTGTGAAATTCAATATTTGATATCAATTTGATGAACTCAGAAGTCTATAATTTCTCTTTTTTTTTTTCTTAACGGGCACACAGAATATGAACCATTATATGGAATAATAGACTAGTATTATGTGGATGGTGAATACCGGGCCGGCTGAACAATGTATGGCTGAGAGTATATCATTCTAAGTATTGCAATTCTTTCTCCCTCTCCCTTCCCCCAATCACTTCCAAAAAAAAAAAAAAAAAAAGCCGAATTTTTTTTTTTTGGTCAGATACTGAAGTTCTCAAAATTGTTTACCTTACAACATTTTTTCAATATCCTAAATTCCTCAGTCAAAAGTATTTTTGTGAATTTGGGGGGCTTTTTCCCCTTCTTTCCCTCACTTTGTTAACCTTTAGTGATATAATTCACTTCCCAAGTCTCCCTGATTACTTTCCTTCCCATGCTTCCAGTCTAGAATAGGTCAAGGAGTAAGAACATACAATCTACCAATTGGGACAAGGGATTAAATGAATTCTTAAACGGCAGTTTTCAGATACAGCTCCATTAACTACTCAGGAAAGTCCTTCCATATGCCAACAGCTATAGAAAACTGATGATTCTAGAGAGGTCTTGTGGCACATACTTTATTCTTTAATAAGCAAATAATAGATCTTCCACAACAATGTATTTGAAGGGAGTGAGAGATTACAAACACTTTTATTAATATTATTTTAGTAAAAATAAATATCATCTCTCAAATTATGTCCTAGCAGGGATGGTATGTATATAAATATGCCTTAATGTTTTTTGTCACAAAGGGTTTTAGTTTTTTGCCCTGCGATTATTTCTAATCACCTGATAATAATGGCTTGTATAATATACATTGAAATTTTACTAGGAATTTTTAAATATTGGGAATGGTTATCTCTGTAGATATCAGCCCACCAGCACAAGGAGTGGACCATAGACAAGTACAGAAAGAACTAGGAGATGTCATTGTCCGTCTTCATACTCCAGTTGTGTTGACCCCCACCACTGTTCAAGTCACGTGGACGGTAAGTTTTCAAAGGCAGTTTCTTTTATTCCTCTAAGAAAACAAACCAAAGAAGGAAAAACTGAATCCACAAACAAATAGTAATGGAAACCCTCACCATTTAAAATCAAGGTGTAATCAATGGCAAAAAAGAAAAATATTCCATAGAATAAAAGAGTAGAATAAAAATAGATCGATTGCAAGAGAACCATGGTATATTTCATCTTCTTATTTTTTAATAGCTTTATTGAGATATAATTAACATATCAGAGTTAGAATGTACAACTCTGTTTTTGGTCTGTTTGCAGAATTGTGCAATCATCATCAGAATCGGATTTTAGGACATTTCATCATCTGAAGATTGAACCCTGCGTTCATTAGCAGTGTGCTTCCTCCATTCCTCCTGCTTTAGTCCTTTGCACCCACTAATCTACTTTCTGTCATAGATTTGCCTATTCCTTTGCTATGAATGCAGTCATGCAATTTGTCATCTTTTGTCTGGCTTCTTTCACTCAATTTAATGTTTTTGAGGTTCAACCATATTATAATATCTATCAGTACTTTGTTCTTTTTTATTCCTGGATAGCATTCTATCATACAGACATATCACATCCTCTGTTTTCTCATCAGCTGATGCACTCTTCAGTTGTTTCCAGTTGTGGCTAACATGAATCAGGGAGCCATGAACATTTGAGAACAAGTTGACATATGTTTTCATTTTTCTTGGTATCTACCTAGGAATTGCTGAGTAAAATGATAACTCTCAAACATTTGGATAAACTGCCAAAATGTTTTCCCAAGTGATTCTACCGTTTTATGTTTCCACCAGCAATATTTGAAACTTCCAGTTTCTTCCACATCCTTGCCAGATTCTCTCACATCCTCCTCAACAATTGTTATTTTCTGTCTTTTTCCTCTAACCATTCTAGTGGGTGTGGAGTGGTATATCCTTGTGGTTTTTATTTGCATTTCTTTAATGACTAATGATATTTTCCATCTTTTCATATGCTTGAGCATTTGTATACCTTCTTTAAAGAAATGTCTATTCAAATTCTTTGCTCATTTTTAAGTTAGGTTGTTTGTCCTTATTATAGACTTGTGTTTTTTATAAAGTGGATACAAACTCCTTATCAGATATATGATTTGTAAATACATTCTCTCAGTCTGTGGGTTGGTTTTTACTTTCTTTTTATTTTTAAAGATTTATTTGAGAGAGAGCGAGAGAGCGTGCATATGGTGGGGGGGGTAGAGGGAGAGGGAGAAGCAGCCTCCCCACTGAGCAGGGAGCCCAATGTGAGACTCATTCCCAGGACCCTGAGATCATGACCTGAGTCAAAGGCAGATGCTTAACTGACTGAGCCACCGAGGTGCCCTGGTTTTTACTTTCTTAATGATGTCATTTGAAGCACAAAAAATTTTAATTTGACCAAGTTTTCTTCTGAATTTAAATAAATCATCTGTACATTCCTTTAGCTGTATCTCATGTAATAACACCAAAACATGAATATAATTTTAATAATTTGACTTAGATAGTAAAAAACTAATGGATTTTAAGAAATAAATTGGTTATTTTAATATACACTGAGACTATTCAATTCCATGTGTTATTAAATGTCAACCTGCCCACTGTTATATCAAAATGAAAAATGTTTTGATCACTTGATAGCCACTGCGGTAAAAATAAATAGCATAAAAATAGCCACACTAGAGGATACTAACACTTGTGTCTATATGTCTCTGTTTTGAGAAGAGCCAGGTAATGTTCTTCCCCAAGCATAGTATAGCCAGTGCCAACTTCTCATTTTTATCTAAGATTTTTCTATTATAACCTCTAAAAATCCTTCGTTAAGCCCTCTGTGTATGTCATAGATCTTCTACATTGTATAAGTAATGGACATTTGAGTTAGGGATACCTAGGATATCTTTTACTTTAATTATGATATTAATTGGAAAGTATTTATAATTATGTCCCTATTGTTATTATTGTTGTTTTATTATAGTAGAACAACTAAGTAAGAAATTGGATTCTCATCTTCTGCTTTTTGATTCCAAGTTTCTTTTTTTTTTAAGATTTTATTTATTTATTTACCAAAGAGGAGAGAGCACACACAAGCTGGGGGAGCAGCAGGCAGAAGTTTTAAGACTAAGTTTATAATATTTTAAGAGTAATTATTTAAGATTACATTGTTTCTGATTCTGTTTTTAACATTATTTTGCATAGGTTTATTCTGCTCTCTGCATATAATAATTTCTATTCTCCTGTTCCCATGGAGGGTGCCTACAAAATAACGTCACCATTTTTCCATTGGCACAGTAGGGGTATTATCTGCCTTGTCTCTTCCATCTCTCTATAACTTTGACCAAATATAAACCTAGCAAAGCCAAGGAAATAACTGTATTTTTAATAGCAGATTTTCCTCACTCTCAATTGAAAAGTCTTCTCTGCTCTGTTGGGAGTTTTGAAGGGGCCTCTTTTAAGCTGCTTCTAAATGTAGAAATTATTTGGGTAAGAATCAAAGTCATTATGTTTATGAAGTTAATCACTTTAAAAGTCAGTAAGTTTAAAAGAATAAATCAAATTAGATCAAAATTGCAGGTCTGTAGTCTGGGAGTTCTTCCAGGAGAGGAACCTTGTCATATTCATCTCTGTATCTCACGAAGCTTGTCATTACTAGTTTGCATATATCTCTCTCTCTTGTGAGCTGGAGTTCTGTGAGTCTGGAGTCCATGTTTTTCATTTTTGTTTTTTCTGAGCAGAGCATCTAGTATAAAATACCCCTTCACTAACAGTCTGTTGAATGATCAAATCAGTTGTTTTTATACATTTGTATTTTTGTTTTAAAAAAGAAAGTGTTCAATTATATCACAGGGTATTGTTCCCCATGAATTTGTAGCTACACATGAAATTAAGTATGTGTTTGAGAGGTCAATTTAGTGAAATAAAGTCGGACTAGGGGTGTGGTCAGTTGCCAAAGAAATTATAACCAAATGTTTTATTTCCATGCCATATTTTCAACTTGCTAAATGTGTATGTTCTTTAAAGTATTACATTGTTAATATTTGAGTTACAGATGTGTTATTGGAGGAGAGAAATATATTCCCCAACCTAGGTAGTTAGACTTGGGCCAGCTGAGGTGGTTTACCAAGGCTAATCTTGAAGTAACAATAGTTAGCCAGGGCTGCTTTCTAAAAGTGACTGCTCTTATAACAAGGGTAGGCAAAAATGGTAAGAAATGATTGTTTCACAAAGAAAATAGGAATAAATCTCTTATTTTTAAAAAAGCAGTTATTCTTAAAAAATTTAAAATAAAAAAATGGTTATTCTAGTGTGTGTGTGGGGGGTTGTTTTTGTTCAAGGACAAAAAGAATCACCAATCTTTTGCCCTTTTAACATCATACATTGGCAAACTAGAATTTCAGAACTCAGCTTCATCCAGATCAGTCCTTAGCAGGCTAAGCCCAACAAAGAAAATTCACTTTGAGTTTTTAGTTTAGATGGATTTTTTTTTTAAATAGAAAAGATGGTGGTAAGCACTTACACATTTTAATAGAATGTGGCTTTAATGGAACAGTAGTGCACATGTTAATGCACTACCCTCGGGTCACATATGGACCCCTTTTTTAAAGTCTATCCCTTATTTAACAGTGATGCTTTATCATTGTGCATCCCTGAAACTTGCAAAGTTCTTTAACTTATAATAGTCACTTAATTGTATCCAGGCCCTTGTAATATGATTATTATTGAGTGAATTAAGAAAACTGAGACTCAGAAAATTTAAAAGGCTGAGCTATAACTCAGTTGGGACCTTATGACTGGACAATGGAAACTTGCTTCATCATTTACTTTTTTTCCTTAAGACAACGTTTTTTTATTCATACTTCAGAAAATACAAATTTTTTAAAATTCTACAAACCCCTGGATTTGTGGCTAGACTCTGATTATAATCAACACTAAACAAAATCCTCCTTCTTATAAACAGAATGTTAATAAAACTAGTAACAAGCATATGGTTTAACTTGAAAATGACCACCTGTCAAAATGTGCTCTACGAGTAAGTGGTGTGGAACACATATCCAATAAAAGTTCCACCTATTTTTTTTTAAAGGTAATGTTCAGCATTTTCATTTTTGCTTCCACCTGTAACAACAAATTTTCTTCTGAAAAAGAATGTACTGCAACTGCACAAAATCAAGTTAAACTATTTGGTTATTAAGTAGGCCATTAGAATATACTGGTTGAAAGCAGTGTACAATGAAGTGAGCAAGGCAATGTTGTGTGGTAAACATTAGCTTCATAAAGTCCCTAAAACACTTAATTAATGAAAACCAAACATGGATAAAACCAATTTACCCTGATTTACAGACTCTCTTCATCTGGAAACAGCTGCTTAATGTTCTTCTTAAAAACACAGCTTGCTTCTTTCAGTATTAACAAGCTATTATTGTGAGTTATGTCTTTCTTTCAGTATATAAATTCACTTAAAGCGAATGCAGAGAAGTTTATAAAATGCCAGCTCAATGTTGTTTTAACATATGCTGCAAGGAATTTTTGAACATTGACAGTTTTGATTAAAGGCATCTCTCTTTGGCTCTCATAAATTTAATTTTTGCTTTTGAGTTGCCTTGCTTTGTAATGTCAGAACAATGGCTTTTGAAAAACTACGTCTGTTGGTACAAATACAACTGGTAGCATGGATGAGAATTCAAAGATCATGAGCTTTGTCATCAGAGCTGGGCGAAATTTCTCTTGACAGAACCTCGTACAAGTGTAGTACTAATTCCAGAGAATCTTTGAGGGTAAGAATGCTGTCAGGTGGGTGAAGGAATTCTTAGTTGTTAAGACACATCTGCAAAGCTGGAATGAGCTATACATAGAAACACATATGCTCAGGCCCACCGGCTTCATGGACTCTCTAGCTTGGACATTCTAAATATAGAAAAATGTCCCTTTGTTCCACTGTCTTTTGATTGAGGTTTTGGGTTTTTTAAGTTTCCTGCTCCCACTTAAAAATAATTTTAAAATGCTCCAACTAAAGAATAAATGTTAGAGGTTTATACGTGGGACTGGGGCGCCTGGGTGGCTCAGTCGGATGAGTGTCCAGCTCTTGATTTCAGCTCTGGTCTTGATCTCAGGGTCGTGGGATCAAGCCCCGAGTGGGGCTCCGTGCTCACCGCAGAGTCTGCCTGGGGTTTCTTTCTTCTTCTTCCTCTGGCCCTGACCCCAGTCATGTATGTGTGCTCGCTCTCTCTCTCTCTCTAAAATAAATCAATCTTAAAAAAGAAGTTAATACATGAGATAATACCTTTTATTCATAATGTGTTAACAGTTGTATAAGGAATTTTTAAAAAGTTGAAATAACCATTTTCATCATCTCCTCTATTTCTTTTCTCCCCAAACTTCCTGAAATGAGGTTTTTCCATCTCTTCTCCATTAAATTTTACATTGTATTTAAAAGTGAAATTTGTCAAGTTAAAGGCTTCTTAGAATATGCCTACTAAGCTACAATATATGGGAAATTAATTGAAGAAGTTTCTGTGATAGTTACTGTTTAAATCAAGCAATTCTAGAAAAAGGGCAAGACATTTAAAAAATTTTTAAAGTTAAAAATCCTTTTCACTCTGAAAATGAAACAATGGTAAAACTCCAATAGAGACTGTTCAATAAATATGTAAGGACATGTTTTATTTTTAGCTTGCATTTTTATATATTCACTTTTCATGTAATTATTATGAATGAACAAACAGCATTTTCACATTTTTATCTGATATGAGTGTTCAGATTTAAAATCTGATTTTCATTAAAAACAGCTGCTTATCTTCTGTAACTTTATGTGAATGAAAGGATCAAGAAAGTTGTGAAATTGTGCCAGTAGTGAGACTCTTGAAGGAGCCAGAAACTGATAAATTAATAAGTCTTTCATTTAATATTTGCTAGTGGGTATGAGCTTTTCAAATGCCTTTAAAATAGATGTTCTAACTTCACAACTCCTCATCTTCCCATACACTTCCTCCAGGCATATGGATTTTATATGGGCTGTTTCTACACTTCTTCCTCTGGAATAAATAATCTTACTTTCCTTGCAGATCTCAGCACTTGTTCTTTTTCAGGGAAATGCTTTCTCCCCTTCCTGATTCTGTCAGCTTCCTCTCCCCTCCAGTCTTCCTTAGCTCCTTGTCCATGTCATTCATAACATGTGTTTATGGATATTAGTTATGAATGTAACTTGACCAGTAACTTGATTAGTAGGAACTCAAAAAATGATTGGAGTGAGTGAAGGTATTAATGAATGGACAAAAGATAAGAATGGAAATTCCTGGGTGCCTGGGTGGCTCAGATGGTTAAGCGTCTGCCTTCGGCTCAGGTCATGATCCCAGGGTCCTGGGATCGGATCGCGCATCGGGCTCCCTGCTCCTTGGGAGCCTGCTTCTCCCTCTGCCTCTCTCTCTGTCTGTCTCTGTCGCTCATGAATAAATAAATAAAATCTTTAAAAAAAAGAAAAAAGAATGGAAATTCCTGAGCAACAGCACATTACATATCCAACCATAAAAATAGGAACTGTTGAATATAGGAAAAGGATGATGAGAAATGAAGCTAGACAAATGGGCAGGTCTAGGCCTGTCAGGCCTTTGTGCTATTTCAAGGAATTTGAATTAAGTAAGCATCTTAGATACTGTGGAGTATTTTAAGCAGGAGAGAGAGTTGTCCCACTCTTCATTTTGGAAATCATGTGAACTCAGAATTGGAATTGGAAATTAGAAGCAAGGAGATGAATTACAAAGCAATGGCATCACACAGATGATAATGACGAAGACTGAAATAGGGACAAGAGAAATGAGAATGGGTGGTTTCATTGTCATGTCTAAAATATTTCCATTTGGTTTCAAAAGCTTTTTGCTGTGTTTCTCAGGTTGATCGCCAACCCCAGTTTATTCAAGGCTACCGAGTGATGTATCGTCAGACTTCAGGCCTGCAGGCTACATCAACATGGCAGAATTTAGATGCCAAAGTCCCAACTGAGCGAAGTGCTGTCTTAGTCAACCTGAAAAAGGGGGTGACTTATGAAATTAAAGTTCGACCATATTTTAATGAGTTCCAAGGAATGGACAGTGAATCTAAAATAGTTCGTACTACTGAAGAAGGTCAGTATTCAGATTTCTAACAAAAACCAACTTAAACCATAATGAAGACAATTTCTTTTTCTTTTTTTAATTTTATTCTTTTTAATCAGAGAGAAAAGAGGGAGTGAGCACAACCAGGGGAAGTGGCAGGCAAAGGGAGAAGCAGGCTCCCCGCTGAGCAGAGCCCAATGAGGGACTCGATCCCGAGACCCTGGGATCATGATCCAAGCTGTAGACAGCCACTTAACCGACTGAGCCACCCAGGAGTCCCAAGACAAATTCTGTTGAAGTTCTAGTTAATCATCTACCTTAGAGGAATAGCAAGAGAGAATATAAAAAGTGAATTCAAGAAGTGGCATTTTCTCTTTTTATTCTGAGAATCTCATAGAGTCTGAGAACTTTAAAAAAAAATGATATTTGAGTAATGGGATCTTTTTCTTAAGTAACCATTTGTTCCAAATTTTGCCAGTACACTGGAATTTGATTACAATATTTTCCCATATTTTTTTTCTTAACATGGATTGAGTTCATTTGGCTTCATTAAATAAGGACAGGTTACTGGAAACTCAAGAATGCTGGCTGTTCATTGTCACTTTCCTGTTTTTGATGTAGTAAAGCATAACATTTTCTTTTATAAGCCTCCTTCCCCGTGGGCTCTGCCAGTCTGACTCATAATTTCTGATCAGAAGGCCACTTGCACCTTTGCAATAGGATTCTTACTAGTGACATTTTCTCCCCCTCCCCCATTTGGAAACCTTCTTGCACACAGATACTTTAAAGTCAACTAGTGATGGACATGAAATTAATGTAGATTTGAACCAGTCTCTGTACTATATGTCTCCTTCCCTAAACTAGAGGCTTATAATAAATGGTACTATCAAAGTACAAAAAGTCAGATGCCAAGTGTAATAACCCCCATCCCCATTTTCTGCTTTTTGACTAATTTTATTTACACAGCTCCTGGCAAAAAACCATATTTCATAAATCAATATGAGAACAATCTTAAGAAAATATGTATAGGTTACCTATGCTACCATAGATGTCTGTGTTTGACAAAAGAGCTTTTAAGTTGCACATATCTTATGATCAGCATCACAGTGAAAATGTTCTGTCCACACTGGTTTATGCTGTGATACACTGACATGAACAGAAGTACATATCTTTAAAGACATTAATCAACTTTTAGGATATGTAAAGAAAAAAATTACTAAAAATTAATAATAATATCTTCATCCACCATTAAATTCTACATTATGTTGAAAATGTGTAGTACTAATGAGTGGAGTGGGTGAATTTAATATAGAATCCTACATTTGAAGCACACTTCCAAAAATGAATTTCATTGCAGTTAAACTTTTCCTCTGGATTAGACATCTCTCACCATTCGGTATGCGTTCCTTTACAGTGTATGTGGCCTTCTGAAGGTAACAAATAGAGTTCAGCTGGGCTATGTGTGGGAATGATGAGCAGTGGTTCGGGTTCCTTCACATTGGTAGAAGTTGAACACTGGTATAATTGACCTGTCAGGAAGCAGGCATGGTATTCTCTCCAAGCCAGCAGCAAGGCAAATGGGAAACCTGTTTTCAAATGTTATTTTTCAATGCAATCTACTTAGTAACTACAAAACTGGTGAACAGGTGGTTAGATTTATGTCTTCGTGCCATATTTTGTAGCAATATTATCAGAGGAATAATACAGAGCAATACTGTGCTAACGTGTCTGTATATATCCTATATCTCAGTGCACGTGTGGGCATACCTCAGTGACAAATTTATGAAACATGCGAGACTTAATTGATAGGCTTTTAACATATCTTTTACCATTCAATTGTACATATGTTCCAAGGACTAAACTCTATAGAATTATGAAAGCATTGATCCTTTTACATAAAAATCCTTTAGTACTACAAATTTCTTTGAATTTTGTTTCAACTGTTATTTCATTTTGTTTTTCTTACTCAAAGATTTAAGGAGAATTGATAAATTTTCCTGTAAAATTAGTATTTTTCAGCTCTCAGAGAGACTGGAGAGCAGATGCTGCAGTCTAAAATCAGAAGTTTTTTCTCACTCATCTTTTCTCAGTGTGATTATAATTAGTTATAGGGGAAACCATAAAGGATGGGAACTGTCGGAAATCAAAATCTATCCATTTCACACTCGACCCAACCTGAACTATTTTCATTTATAACTTCAGAGTTTCTTCCCAATCAATATAAAATTAGTTTTAAATCTTAAATTATGAGTCAATGTATAAGTCAATTATTTTTCCCAATACAAAAGAAAAATATTTCTTTCCTTGTGTTGGTGAAGTTTATTGCTGTGTTTCTGGTTTTATTTATTAAACACAAAACAAAACAAAAAGATAAGTAATAATACCACTCAGAGATAATAGTTGATGAAAATTTGGAATACATTCTCTCAGAATACTTTTGATAGGAGTGTTTTTTTTCAGAAAGAAAGCCTGCCTATTGGAATCAAATGGATCAATGTTCTAGAGCCAGACATACCTGGGTTCAAATTCTGCCTTGATGTTTGACTTAGATAACTCTCTTACAGTTGTCTTCTGTTTCCTTTTCTGTAAAACTGAGATAAGAGTTGTTTTTACTTCTCAAGGTTAGTGTCATCATTAAATATGACGCTTAGCTCAGTGCTAGCCATACAGAAAGCCCTCATTAGAATGTTAGCTGTTAAATTTATTATCAAGCACATATTAGTACAGCTGTTGTGTTTGCTTTAAATCTATCCATTATATTTAAAGGACATTTAAAAAAACTGTCACTGTTGAACACTACATGCAAATTTGGAACTACTGGAGACCAGACCTCTTGCTTCTTGTCTTTATATTCATACTCTATAAGCAGTATTAATGCACATCAAGACTTACAGTTTGTGTTTATCCTAATTGCTTCCTCTGTAGCCCCAAGTGCCCCTCCACAGTCTGTCACTGTGTTAACAGTTGGAAGCCACAATAGCACAAGTATTAGTGTTTCCTGGGATCCTCCTCCTCCGGATCATCAGAATGGAATCATCCAAGAATACAAGGTAGGGCCTGGGTGAAGAAGCAAGGCTCACAAAAAAGCTTCCCAGAGAAGTCTCAGGGTCACATGCATGAAGCTCATCTCCAGAAGCCCTCTTCTTGAATCTGAGTGTAGAGTAATTTTTCTATCTTTGTGTGACAAGTAAAGAAACAAATACATAGGGTATTGGAACCTAACTGCAAGACACAGATAACAAAAACTCACTTGGACAAGTGAACCCTAACAGTGGAGTGGTTTTGTTTTTTTTTGTTTTGCTTTGTTTTGTTGGGTTTTTTGTAGAGTGTGATTCCAGAACCTCAGAGATTTAGAGAGATTGGGTACAAATAGGTAGTGAAGGCTTCATTCCAGAAACATCCTGTATCATTGTTATTAAATTTCTGTGTAATGGGCCTTAGCAGGGATGTTTTTAAACTGTGGTCTCATAAAAAGATGCTTCCAAGGTTTAGAGAGTAGGGGTGAGGATAGGAGGGTAGGCAGCACCAACTCTCACTCTTAAGTCCTGCTTTGGTCAACTTATTGAGGCTTTGTAAAATATTTCACTTGAAAAAGGGGAGCCGTTATAAAACCAAATTATGAAAAAATTTATAAAAATAATTTATTATCTCATTTTTCAAATGATAATTTTGTTGCTGTTTAGAAACTATAGATCCATTGTTTTCCTGCCAATGTTTGATGTTTAAGAGACAGAAGATGTCTAACTTTGGGAAATAAGATTCTGATTAGCTGTGATGTGATTAGACCACATATGATAGTAAAACACCTCATTAAACCTTATAAAAATTCAAAACCATGATTTTGCTATTAATAAATGTATATGGAATTCTAACAATTAACATGCTAGATAGATTAGAATAGAAGCTAAATGCCCCATCTCATCCTGAAAGTTTAGAGTTGTTGTGTGAAATGAAGCTGACTATTGCACTGAAAACATTGCAGATTGAAATATGTTATTTCTAAGAAAAAACAAAATTCAAAATAGAATTTTCTTAAATTAATGAATGATTAACTTACTGAAACCATGTGTACAAGCACTTACTCTAAAATTATTCCCATCACTTTATAAAGAAACATTTGTAAGAAATATAAGAATAAGTGTTTTACAGTATCATAATTACATATAAATATTATATATGTATATGTATAAATTTTACAAGGATTGGGGCACATTGTTTTAATAGCAAAGAATGATCTATTCTGGTGTGTGTGTGTGTTTTAATGAGGTTAGGATTTTACTTTTGTATCATTTGGAACTAAATTTTCTAAACTTCCATATACTGAAACACCGATTTTGATTATAACATGGTAATTTTTGTCATAAGTTATAAGCTTTCTCATTCATATGAGAGTGCCTTATTTTGCTAGCAAAGTGTATATTTTGGTTAGGCCTAAATATTCCCTCATTAGTAACATAGATATCATTGTGTAAATAAAAGAAATACACAGTTCACAGGAATTATTTCAAATAAAATGTTTCAGGAATTTACCTGTTTCAGAAACAAACCATGTGTGTTCCCACTTATTTATCTCCATGTAGATTATAAAATACTATAGACTATGAATACAAATATGTGTACACGGTACACATGATTCTTTTTATAATGCATTTGACAGTAACAAATCTCCATATCTCAGGACAAAGTATGCCTTAAAATGTGATTCTTCCTTGCAGTAAAAGCCTGGGTTCTTTCACATCAGTCTTTAAAGACTTTCACCAGTTTGTTCTCATGCATGTGTCTGTGTATATGTACATAATGTTTTGATCAATATTGAGATTTATTTCTGTCAGTGTAAATATTGGCTTTAATTTCATCTCAGTCAATACTTATAACTTAGGTCAATTAATCTTGTTAACTACTTCTGGGTAAGTTAATATTTTCTTAAATAAAATATAAATTACTTAGATGTGCACCAATATCTCTTGGATATTACAACTAATAATCACCATATTTTAATAGATTATATGCATAATAAACCTTGATAAATAAATTAAGCAGAGACATTTATGTGTTTTAATCCATACCCAAATACTGTTTGCAACCAAGGACCACTTTCCAGAAGTGTTAAGGGAATCACTACGTTATAAGCATTCAGTGTTGATTGTAAGATATAAAGGAACATGGCATAGTTTTAGCTTCCCTTAATAGTCTTCCTTTAATACGTACACATACACACACACACACACACACACACACACATACACATAGATAAATAAACCGCAAAAATTAGGCTTTAGAAAATGTCATTTACAAATACTTCTATAAGCCGAGAGAATAGATTGGTCACTATTAAAAAAAATATGTCATCAATTTAACAGAAAGGATAGTTTTATATTCTTTTGTTATTCATTTACATTTCTGTAGATCTGGTGCCTGGGGAATGAAACACGATTCCATATCAACAAAACTGTGGATGCAGCCATTCGATCTGTGATAATTGGTGGATTGTTCCCAGGTATTCAATACCGGGTAGAGGTTGCAGCTAGCACGAGTGCAGGGGTTGGAGTAAAAAGTGAGCCGCAACCAATAATCATTGGTGAGTATAATCGTTGGTGGGTATGTCTCTGTGGCCTGGGCTTCAGAGTTAGCCAACTGGTAACAAGGTAGATGATGTTTTTAATCTGTATCCTAACAGTGGATATGCAGCAATGAGTTATAGGGTGCATTCATCATATAGGCAAATAGGTTGACTGACTCGGGTTTCTTATAAAATAATTAGCAATTTCTTGTGCTTTTAAGTTTCCCAGAAACTTCTTTAAATTATAATCACTAAGTGTTTAAATGCTGAAAGTTGGTTTGAAAATGATTTTTAATCAATAATTTCATTAGCAATTTTGATGTCATTGAAATAAAATAGGAAATGAGGCAGTTACTGAAGAAAGTGCTTTATGTTTCAAATCCTCTAAGCGAGAAAAAATGTCAAAATTTAACCAGAAACAAGGCCAAAAGAAACTTTGTAATCCAAATATATTATCCTGAGGAAGAAATCCCTATTAAATCTACTATCATCATTACAGAAAATTGTTCCCTATTAGCATTGATTTTGTTTGCCTGTTCTTGAAATATATGTAAATGGAATTACAGAGAATATAATATTTTGTGTCTGGCTTCTTTCACTAAACAGTGTTTTTGAGATTTACCCATGTATGTATCATGCAATTCTTATGTTTTGTTTCTGAGCAGTATTCAGTTGGGTGATTATATCTTATTTTGTTTCTCTGCTTTTCTCTTGAGGGAATTTCAACATTCCTGTGTAAGTCTTTTTGAGGACATATGTTTTTATTTCCTTTGGAGAAATACCTAGATGTGGAATTTTGGGGTATAGGATTGATATAGTTTATAAGAAACTGTAAACACTTCTTTATATTATTGTATAATTTTATACTTTCACTAGCAAAGAATATGACTTGCAGTTTTTCTACCCCATTGTCAACATTTGATGTTGCCAGTCCATAATTTTAGTCATTCCAATGAGTATGAAAGAGTACCTCACTATTGTTTTCACTTCAGTTTTTTGATGACTAATGATGTTGAACAACATTACATGTGTTTTATTGGCCATTCACATATTTTCTTTCGCACAATTTCCAAGTCTTCACCTTTTTAAAACTGTGTTGTTTGTCTCTTTTTACTGGATAGGAGAACCGATACATTCTGGATACAATATATTTTTTATTGCAAATATTTTCTCCTGGTCTGTGGATTCCCTATTTCTTTTATTAATAATGTCTTTTGATTAGCAAATTTTTAAAATTTTTCATGTTTAGTGCTTTCTAAGAAATTGTGTCCTATCTGTAGATAGTGAAGATATTTTCTTAGATTTTCTTCTAGCAGCTTTATAATTTTAGCTCTTATGCTTATGGCTATAATTCATCTTAAAGTAATTGCATGTGTTTTGAGAGTTAGGCTTATTTATTTTCCTAAGTGTATCAGCACATGTTTTATTAAACTTTTCCCTATTCGATTTTTATAACTATATTTCTAAATTTCCTTTTCTACTTTTCTATATTATGTATAAACTTACTTTTATATATTACCCTTTCATCTTATGACCTTACTCCCCTCATTTATTTTATTACTTGTGACATATTTTTTCAGGGTGTATTCAAACAATATTCTGTCTCCTTTCTTCTTATTTGTGTTACTATGTTAAAATCTGTTGAATCATTTCAAAGGTGAATAAACCTTGCATTCCTGGGATAAATCGTACTTGACCAAAATATACTATGTTTTCTACAGATATTACTGGATCTAACTTGCTAACATTTGGTAAAGAATTTTGCATCAATTTTCATGAGGGATATTGATCAATAGTTTTCTTCTAATGTCATTGTCAGGTTTTAGAATCAAGATGGCTAACCTTGTAAAAGGGGTTGGGAAATATCCCATTCTCTGCTATAGTCTAAGAGTTTTTGTGGGGCTTTTTTTATTTCTTACTTAAATTCTTTCTAGAATCAGTTATAATATCGGTGCTTAGAATTTTCTTTGTGGATTCTGTTTATATTTATGAATTTGCATTTATTTAGAATTGTTATTATTCCTGTGTTGGTTGTGTTAAATGGATTTTTGGTTTTGCCGTCTGTGAATTTGTCTGATCTATCTAAGTTGTCGAATTTATTGTTATATGCTTATTTGCATATTTGCATTATCTCTTTATTTATAATCCCCTTTAATTGTAGTGTTTCAGGATGTGTAGTAATGTCATCTCTTTTATTCTTTTTTTAAGATTTTATTTATTTATTTATTTGAGAGTGAGAACACAAGCAGGGAGGAGGGGCAGAGTGAGAGGGAGAAACAGACCCCTGCTTAACAGGAAGTCCGATGCGGGGCTTGATCCTAGGACCCTGAGATCATGACCTGAGCCGAAGGCAGACACTTAACCAACAGAACCACATAGGCACCCCTCATCTCTTTTATTCTTATGCGGAGAATTTGTGTTTCCTCTCTCTTTCTCTTTCTTCTCCCCCTTTTTTTGCCCCCCCACCCCTTCAATTTCGAGCAGTCTTGATAAGGATTTATCAATGTTTTTAATCTTTTCAAATTATAAACTTTTGGCTTTGCTAGTTTTATTTGCTTTCTAATTAATTTCTGCTATTTTTTCTTCTTTTTGTTGCTTCTTAAGATAGAAATTTATATCAATGATTTGGACTTTTCTAATACAGAAATTTAAAGTTATACATTTCTTACTAAACACATCTTCAGCTGAATCTTACACATTTTGAGGTGTTATGTTTCCATTTATCACAATGTTGAAAATACCTTTCTCTTCACCTAAGGATTTCTTTTTCTTTGTAGAGGTTGTTTGGCAGTGTATTATTACATTTCCAAATATTTTGGGATTTCACAACAGCTTTTTCTTTCTGATTTATAATTGAATTCCACTGTGGTTAGAAAATGTACATTGTATGAATTTAGTCTTTTAAATATGGAGAATTATTTTATGGCTCAACATTTGGTCTTAGGGAATGTTCCTTGTGCGTTTGAAAAGCATGTACATTTTTCTGTTCTGGAGTGGAATCTTCTATAAATGTCATGTCAAATTAGTTGGTAGTATCATTCAGGTCTTTACTGATTTTCTGCCTGTTTATTCAGTCAATTAGTAAGAAAGGAGTCTGGAAATTTATTATAATTAAAGATTTTGGTATTCTTTCCATCTATAAGTTTTTGTTTCATATATTTTGCTACTTATTTTAAGATACATCTTAGGATTGTTATGTCTTATTAAGGAACTTACCTTTATCATTATGGAATGCCCCACTTTATTACCTAGTAAGATTCTTTGTCCTGAAATGTACTTTGTCTAAGATTAGTATAGCTACATTATATTATAAGTTTTTCATGGCTTGTGTTGTTTCCATCCTTTTACAGAGAAATTGTACATTTCTATATTTATATTGCATGTTAAGTCTGTTTTAAATTCAATATGACAATCTTTGCCTTTTAATTGGAATGTTTAGACCAATAACTTAAATGTAATTAGTGATGCATTTGGACTTAGAATTACCATCTTGCTATTTATTTTCTATCTGAATTTGTTCCTGTTTTCCTAATTTCTTTTGGATGAATTGAGTAATGTTCTGTATTCTATTTTATATCTACTATTGGATTCTTAGGTATAACTTTTTTTTTTTATAATGGTTATTCTAGGATTTGCCTATCAAGAGCTTAAAAAGATATAATTCCATTTTCTTTCCTCTCAATATTTTTGCTATTGTTATAGTTTTACTCTTATACATGTAGTAAACACCAATATACAAACTAAAGTATTATTATTATTTGCTTTGCTTTAAACCATTAGTTATCTTTATCTTTTAAGTAAATTAAAAACTAAGAAAAAAATTTTGTTACTCAAAATGTTACTCATTTTTTGTCAGATATTCTGTTCTATAAATTCAATTTCCTCAGTCTCCCTGAGTTCCTCTATCTCTTTAACTCAGGAATTTTGTTTAGCCACGTTTGGGTTCCCCTTCACTGCATCACACTTTAGTATTGTCTTCAGATCGAAAGCTATGAAAATAGTAAGCTCTCCCTTGTTTATTTTCCCTTTCTCACAATCCTGCCCTTTTGTTTTACATATTTTGCCTACTTTTCAACTTATTTATGGTGGAATTACATGTCCCATACCTGTTATTTCTTTATGGGCAGGAATGGAAATATTCACAGAATTATTAATTCTATATAATATACTTTTCTGTTCTAGAATTTCCATTTGTTTTCTTTTACATGTTTCATTTATTGTAATAGCTACTTTAAAGTCCTTTTCTCCTAATTTCAACATCTGTGTCATCTCATGGTCTATTTCTATTGATTACTTTTTCTCTTGACCTTTGGTTTTCTCTTCCTTTTTTTTTTTCTTCTTTCTTTTTTTGCTGTTGTTATTTTGCTTGTTTTTGCTTGCTTAGTAGTTTTTTACTGTATACTATACATTGCAGATGCATACCATAAAATTTTGTGATCTTCTAAAGAACGTTGGGTTTTATTCTAAAGGGAGTCGATCACCTTGACTTTGTGGGAACTTGGATTTTACCTTTGTTAATATGGGACTGTTTATGTTTTGACCTTTTTCTCAGAGCAAAATCTCAGTTTGACCTTTACTTCTAAGTCATGGCCCTTAAAAGGCTTCAGTGAAAAGCCTACTATGTTGATCTGGTTTCCCAACTTGATGAAATTCAAGGTTTAAACACAATTTTCTCTACAGTGAACATCAGCTGAAAAGTCTGTTCAGCATTTTCAGCCTTCTGGCTTTTGATATTCACCAGATTCTTGGAGTCTTCATTCTGCATGCACAGTTAAGAGTTCATCTTATGATTGAGGGGAAATTCATACAAAGAGTTGGAAACATTGCTTTCACATGGCTCTTTCACATGGCTTCCGAGTGAAAATTTTCAGTCACTCTGTCATCTCAGAACTGTATCCTCTGACACCTCATAGCAATACAGTTGAGGTTTTCTGTTTGGGTTCTAGCTGCCTAGCACTGTATGGTTTGAAATCTTTAAGGGGAAAAGAAAGCCTCGTAAGTGCAGATTTCCCCTGGTTCATTCCCCTTCTTTCAAGGGACAAATACCTTCAGTTCTTCCTGCTTTTATTTGCTTATTAGTATCTTTAATATATTTTAAATATTCTTCCTAGAGTTTGCATATTTTAAGAATACTTACCCAGAGTTTGATACAATAGAATGTGCCAGTCCCATTAATTTCTGTTTGTTTTTGGAAATGATGTGCACAGAGCACACTGCCAATTTCTGGGAAGTTGTTTCTTATTACAAAATATTTATTGTATATGAAGAGATTTAACATTCAGTCATACTGTTGATTTTTTTATATTCTCCAAGTTTTTGTTCCTTTATATATTAAAAGCATTAAAGAGAAAAAGTTATAGTATTAACTTTTCTTTAAATTGCCTTCCCTTTCTTAATTAGTCATAAAGAAGGAATTAATTTCTTAACCTGAGGGGAACCTACAATCTTGCCCTTCTGAGATTTTCTAAAATAAATTGTAATAAGAGAGAAATACAGGTACACCCAAAAGGATTTAACTGATACACACACACACACACACACACACACATTACACTATTTAGAAGTAAACCATTAATTTTTCCCTTAAAAATGTTTATGAAACATACTTAAAGGGCATTGTTTCCTGTGAGAACTCCTAGATAAGTAAACAAAGCTTTGTGGGTTTTTATAATTTTTTTACTGTCTATAACATATATGAAATGGAATATTTCTAACCCAGATTGTCAAGTATCTATATTTTTCTTTTCTGTATTTTCTCTTATTTTTATTAAGAAGTATAATTCTCAAGTAAGGAAAAGTTTTCTTCTTCTTTTTTTGTAGTGACTATGTGTATTGTTCACAATATTTGGGGCATTTATTGTACTTGGAGGCAAGTAAAACATTACAAGAATACCATTTAACCAAGCTCATGTCATGTGAATTAAGAACTTAACAACTGTATAATAATTTTAAAAAAGGAAAACTAACTTAGAGTATTTATATCAAATAGAAAGTTTTGCTTAAGTTTCTATTATTTTATAAAGACTAAGTGTCTTCAACTGTATAATTAGTACCTTTTATTTTTTTAGTATATCATACAACTGTTTCCAAATTTTCTATTAAATAAAAAAATAATCTGATAAATGATATTTCTACCTCTGATTTGTGTAGTTAGAATGTGCAATGTTCAAGATGTGATCAAATAGAATTGTGCCACTTGGAATAAATGCATGCTCACACACATGCACACACACACACAAGCACAATTCAACACAGAAAAGGCTATTTATACTTGAGATTTATTTCTTTTTAATATCTACTCTTGTACTAAAGAAGCCTTTGATTGTTTCTTTAATTACTCCTGCACATCTACCTTAACATCTTGTCTGATAACCTTATCCACACAACTGTTATTCCTTAGTTGAAAAGTGATTTAGTGATGGCTAATCTCCTTTTTCTGTTTCAATTTGTGCTTTCTCTATTGTCTGCTCAGTACTAGAAACAGCACTTGAACTGACTCAAGCTCTACCTCATTTCCCCTTTGCTTTAATTAAATCATGTATTGGCATTTGATGTAATTTATGGCTGATAATTTTTTATGCCAGCCTATGTACTGTTTCATTTATTCCTTTTCAGTTTCACTTTCATTCCAGAAAGTTCCAATAAAGGAATATTAATTAAAATATTATATAAATATAATAAATAGCCATACACAGGTTTAAAAGCATTATTGTTCTTTTGTCTGTATTTTCCACTGGTAAGATGACTTTACATCAAAGTGTCCATAGTTCTTCTATGTCATTGCACTTACACACAGAGAAATGCAACCACATACATTTACATAAATAAGCATCAAAGAGTATGCCATATAACAAATTTACTTTGATTTATAATTTTCAGTAATCTTGCTTAATAATATAGCTATTGTTTCTTTAATCATTTGGCCATTTAGTGCTTACCTTATATAGTTGGTAATAATATGTGGAACAGCTGCAAACTTTCACAGTAATAGGTACAATTGAATCTGATGTGTCTAATTAATTTTTAGTCCAACAAATTAGTTTTGTTCTTCATTACTCTCCAATGGGAGGAAGACATTACATTTCATTATATTTTTTGTCTGCAAGAACAATGGAGCATTACAGGTCACACACATCCCTTGTCTATGCTCTAATTAGCCCAACTGACAACATTGTTTCAAATATACCAGCAGCATAAGAAACAGTAATACATCCTTGGTAACATAAATATTAAACTATATAAAATATCATATTTTATGAACCTTTTACACAAATGAAGGACAAATTTTCTTTTCTCCTTGTTCTATAATGTGTTTGTTTTCTTTTTAGTGATTCTTAATAGCTATAAAAATCAGCAGCTATGTGTATGTCTCATATTGAAAATATGAGTTCATTTTAAATATATTTTTATTTAAGTTTACATGTATAATAACTAAGGACAGATAGATTGGGAAAATTAAGCAAGTTTCTTACATAAGTGAATCTGGGTTTTACATCTGGAATTTAACACAACAGACATTTCAGAAATGGAATATAAGTATGTATAAGAAAAATGCTAACAGCTATAACAAATAAGCCTATATACTGATTGGCTTAACAAAATAAAATTTTGTGTGGTTTTTTTTTTTCTTATTCATAGCCCAGTCTAATATGGATTAGCAGAATGGAGGTTGGAGTTTCTATTCCACAGAGTTATGTAGGGAACTTCAATCCTTCCAGTCAGTATTTCTGCCATCTCTTACAGGGGTCAGAATCCTCCAAAGATCACTTCATTCTATTTAACATTAGGAAAGAGAGAAGAATGTCAAGTTTTGTCACGGGAGTATATGGGTCGAGTCTAGAGGTAGTATGCATAACATGCCTATGCAGTATTATCCAATAACTCAGTCACTTTGCTGCACTTCAACTACAAGTGAGTCTGGGATATGTTGGCTAATTCTTTGACCTGGAAGAAAGGAGAAACTGTCAAACAAATCATCTGTGGTTTTTGAGACTCTCACATCTAGACAGTTTACAACTTACATCCCTGAAGTTCCCTGAGTGGCTCTTACCCATACCTGGGTCATAATTTTGTGTCATAAACTACTGTGTTCTTATCAGCCTCTTTACATACATCATCTTAAATAATACTCCCAAATATTTGAAATAGTATTGTTGCCAACTAACAGAAACAGGTACTTGAAAAGATTAAGTGCCCTACATAAGGTTATTGCTTATTTAAGTTGGTAAGTGGCAGAGATGATATCCAAACAGGAAATTTCAAAGACCATGTTCTTTCTAATATGTTGTAATGCCATGATAACTAAAACAATGGACATCATACATGTGATGTGATATGCTGAAATTTGCCACTTATATTTTGATTTCAATTTATTTTTAAAGTTTTTGATTAGTAATTAATAGGATATGATATTGACATTACAAATCACTTAATTCCCAGTGCGTAAATATCTTAATCTTTTAAATAGACACCTAAATCTTTGCTTTTCAGTGATACTATGATTCCATAAGTTTTAACCTATTTTGAAATGTGGATTAAGATTTTCTTAATTATCTCTGAAAGGTCTAAACTACCAAAACCATGACTATTTCTAGAGTAATATTAGTCCAGATTTAAACGTTTATTTTAGTAACATAGACCTTAGTATTAAAGTTGTCTTTTTAATTCAACTTTCAAGCAGATTTTCAAATTAGTTAAGTTTTAAGGGAATATTTGAGTTTTACCTTTTTGTGACATATACATATTTTAATTATAGATACTAATCTCTATGAAGTACATAATTGTCATTGTTTTATATAGTAGTTTTAATACATTCCAAAAAATTAAAGGGTGTTTGATCAAAATAAGCTCCTTGTTAGTCTATTAAGGACAATATTAAATTACACATTTTTAAAACATGAACATTTGAATTTGGGCAGTGCTATAGAGGAAATAAAATTTGCAAATTTTGCGAATGTTGTAATTTTTTTTATTTTAACAAGACTATATTAAAACATACTTCACCTAACTAAAGAGAAGTTGATGTTATTTTTCACCCTAGCACTTATTTTAGTACTTATTTATAAGGCAGTAAATCAAGAAGCAGTTCTGAATCTATTCATAATAAACCAAAACATAGAGAAGCCATGTTCTTAATCATAGTTTAGACTCATAAAATATCAGAACTTATAAAATATGCTTCTTCTGAAATTTATAAAATATGCTTATCAATAATTGTGATGGGATCAGAGCACAGATATTACCTGCCTTCATAGGAATTTTCTAGTTTGGTACACTATGTATGAATTCCTATGTTTACTTTCATAATAATGTTTACTAAAACTATTATTTTTCCACAGGGGGACGTAATGAAGTTGTCATTACTGAAAACAATAACAGTATAACTGAGCAAATCACTGATGTTGTGAAGCAACCAGCCTTTATAGCTGGTATTGGTGGTGCCTGCTGGGTAATTTTGATGGGTTTTAGCATCTGGTTGTATTGGCGAAGAAAGAAGAGAAAGGGACTCAGTAACTATGCTGGTAAGAGACTATTTCTAGCTAAGAAAATCTGTCTTTAGGAACATGATGAGATGAAAGAGAGGGAATGGGACTGAATAATGAGTGAGTGAATGAATGAATGAATGAATGGATGTTTTGGCTTGTTGTAAACACCTGCTCTGTAAAATGAAATTATAAATATGCTTTAATGCATTTCTTCTCACCATATCACATTATGACCATAAGACAAGTTTTTGCTTGTTTCTCCAGTGAAGCCTAACAAGAGTGCACATGGATAAATGTGTAACCATTTTTTCTCAGCTAGTTCTTCAAAACACACACACACACACACACACACACACACACACACACACACAAACTGCATGCCATGAAGCCATTATCTGAGAAGTGGATTTAGGCAAGATCATTACTAACATGCTCAGGAAGAAAATATTTGAAATATAGCTTCTAGTATTTCAAGATGCAGATTACAATAGGAAATGTCCCAGATGGCAAATAAAAACAAGGGAAAAAAATCTCATCAGAATTAATAAGACTGATGAAGCATGAATTGATTTACTAGCCTAGTCTATTTCAAGGTGACCAATCAGCATTTTAGAAAGGAGAAAAAGGAGAAGAAAAAGAAGCAGAAGAAGAAAAAAGGAGATCCTAGATGTTCTAGCTATTTGCAAAAATGTTTTCTTCTTAAGAATCTGAAACAAAATTTCAAGGATGTCAAAAATTGTGGCCTTCAAAACATTTCCAAGGCAGAGAGGAGTGGAGTTATCAAGTCAGTGATTTGAAGAATGAACTCAGTTTTGAAGCTATGTTCAATACCAATTTTAATTGCAATTCATTTTAAGTGTTTCCTCTAACAACAACAATCATAAAAATATGTTGTCTCGCAATATTTCACACTTTCTAAAATGTACAAGGGAACAATTTTAATTTAACATCATCCTACAAACACTTCAGAATTTTTGATGCATTTTATTCAATCTTCTATTTCTAGTTTTAACTTTAAGTTTAAATGTTTATAAATGTCTTAATAACTGATTTTGACAGAAGCTTTATAGTTTATTAAGCTTTTAAGCTGCTCTGACTTGTAGGCTTCTTAGTCGCTGATAATATCTAAATAGTGTAAAATAAAAGGCATAGCACCCATTTGGTTGTCTTGCTTGTTATCTGACAGCATTTAAGTGTGATCTTTCTATTATAGCATTGTGATTCATGTCCATATCTTATGAAAATGAAGGTTATTATTTACTATTAGAGTAAATTTCCATGACTGGAGAAAGCAGGACAGTGTATCCATTGAAAAGGAGATTCCATGCTTTGTGACTTGCAGTCATTCTGCCATTCTCATGTCTCATTGGTTGCTGATGGCTTCCTCCTTGTGCTTTGTCATCTGACTATTGTATCACCAGATCACGGAAAGATTCTTTCCACTAAGGGATGCTAGGCAATAACTAGTGTCAGTGTCTTGAACATTCATACTTTAATGTACCTTCTTGTTCTGCAGTCCAGTCCTCTACCTTCATTCCTTGTAGACATTGTCATCAACCCATCTGTTTAATCAGTCGCCGTGTTACAGTTCATCTCTATGACATACATATGAATCATGTAAGTCATAGGGAAGAACTGACTTAATTCATGAGCTAGTTTGTGTTCATCCCTTTGCTTGATTTTAGTGAAAATAATATAAGATTGACTGCTCTACTTTCAATGCAAAATTCTAAGATATCCATATTTGAGGTGTTGCATTTTTATCCTCCACATTCATTCTCTCACTCCTATAAATAACATAGTTCTCATAACTAGTAGGTTTATGCTTTTCGTAAAATTATGTCAGATAGATTTCTTTTTTCTTTTTCTTTTCCTTTTTTTTTTAAATGGCAGTTCTTTGCAAAGCCTATGCATTTAATTTGAAAATATCTGTTGGTCTTTGAGCTTAACAAGAATAGTACATTTCCTATTATCATTTCTCATCATGATTGATATCCATCTGCTTGTAGAGGAACTGCTAACTCAGAAGGTGCTATGCCCTTCAAATATTTTGGAATAAGGCCAAGCCAGAGAGCAGCCTTTCAAAACCTTTATACTTAATTGATAGATGGCTGGCTCTCAGAATGGATTCACCTTCGACTAGTAAGTTGCCTTCTAGCAACTGCTGTTGTCTCCTAGGTGAGAAGCAAATGAAAATCCAAACCATAGGTACCTAGCATTGCATATCTGCCTTGGTGAAATTTTTTACACATCTCCCTATATGTATATCCTATCCTCCGCCTGTTAAAATTTTCATGTTCTTGTGCTTATACAACTTTAAAAGGGGGGGATTTTTAAATAGGAATGATTAGTGGAGGATATATCATAGGTTTAAATTTCTGATATTTCATGCATGAGCTAATGATCCATTTAAGAGCACAAAGATTTCACACAGGGCTATTTTTTTCTTTCTTTGAACTGTGTTATAAAAATTATAGAGAATATACTCTATTTATATATATTTTGGCTTTCATAAAAAATTCTGTGGGAATTTTTAAATTTTATAAGCATGGAGACGTGATTTTACTCACAAAGTAAAAAGACTAATATTTTCACTTTTTCACTGCATGATAATGTCTATGTGGTGTCCAAACTATTAATTCATGAAAGCATTGGTACTTTTTTTCCTAAATAAACAAAAAAATCTACTTTGAGGTAAGTATTTAGATTAATTTTATAACATAAGATACTTCATTTATTTCAAACTCCAATTCTGATCTTAGATTATACTTAAGCAGCTGATGCAATTTACATACATTAAGATATAGATATATATCTGATGGAATTTACATATATACATGCATTTTAATAAAGCTTGACTGACTCTAAGTAGAATTGTAATGCAGGTAAAATTTGATTTCAGCTCTCCCTTTTTCCTACTTCATTCCAAGTCTCTTCTTAACCACTAGAGGTAGAATAGGGAAGATTTTAACTAGTGGGAAGATATGTAAATATCTTTCAGGTTAGAGATTCTAACTCTCAGCAAGATGCCTTCCACTCATCCTGTGCAGGCAATAACTTACTTTATTATACTAGTCTTTGGTTCTCTGTCATGTGGAAAATTATATTTGAAATGTCTAGAAGGAGGAAAAAATGTGTACTACTCAGTATTGATATTTTTCTTATATATCAGAGGATTTAACATATTTATCATAAGACACTAGTGGAATGACACCTTACATTATAAAAACAACTATCAAGAATCAAATGCGAACATATATTTAAATGATCTGGGGGGCACCTGGGTGGCTCAGTCGGTTAAGCACCTGCCTTTGGCTCAGGTCATGATCCCAGGATCCTGGGACAGAACCCCACATTGGGCTTCCTTCTCAGTGGGGAGTCTGCTTCTATCTCTCCCTCTGCCCCTCTCCCCTGCTTGTGCTCTCTCTCTGGCTTGCCCTCTCTCAAGTAAATAAATAAAATCTTTTAAAAAAGATCTGAGAGGAGAATTTGGCTTGAACCTATTTTGCTTCTTTACACAGCAGATAGTGGAGATTTCCCCACGGCAGTGTTACACACTAACTTCTTATTCAATTTATTTTCCTATTTATCCTTTATTTAAATTCTTCACACACAATCACATGCCACATCTTTGCACATGGTGCAAAGAAGGGCAGCTGTGACAAAGTCCTTATATCTCATATTCTGGGTGAAATCATTTTATACTTTAATTGAGCATCAAACGTTATTTACCTAATTCTCCATTGAGCACTAACAGTCTACTTGTCACCACATGTGAGGTTCCTGGCTGCTAGAATAATTCACCACCTGAGTTGTAGCCTCGAATGAATTATAAAAAGATTTGGGCAGAAAATACAGAGAATATTAGGTGATTTTTGAATCTAGAGTAAATGTTTGATCATATGTATAACAGTGTTGGTGAACAGATAAATGAACAACATAAGTTTGGGTAAAAATTATGGAGCTCTCATGAGGATACTATGTAGCTCTATTATATATATATATATATATATATAAATATATACATGTTCATGTATATCCATTTTCTAATCCTCACAGAGGTGACGTAACTCTTTTCAAACTTATGTTGTTCTCTTTTCTATTCACAATTTTTCATTTGTCAACTTTGTAATGACAGTATATATATTTTCACTTGTAAAGGGATGAGTGATAGCATATGAGTATTACCTCTGAGAATAACAGATTCTGTGAAACTCGGTAAATATAAACAATTTAATGAGTGAGCAAATTATGAAGTGCTAACCACTTCTTGCATAGGCTTTAAAAACCATTGGTGAAATATAAATTGTTTGACAAAACTATCCAAAGACAGCTAAAAGATTTGATGGAATTTTTATACTCTGATTATCCGGGCTGACTTAATGCTTATTAAAAGAGGATTAATCTACATTCATATTTGAGAAATCGTTTTTCAGGAAAGGGAATGAGGCTTGGCTGGCAACATTAAAGTTTCCATTTGGAGTAGGAAAATGTGGCCTACTAGAGATAGGCACTCTGAAAACTTCCTTACCTCAAAATGTCAATTTACCACATCACTATATTTCCCTTCCCCTTCAGTTCTAACAGGCATGAGATTAGGATTAATCCTGTCAGATAATAGTAGAGGTACTTTCTGTATGATATAAACTTGCAAAACCTCTTCACCTCATATCCTTTATAAATATTGCAAGAAATTCAAAGTAGTTAATGCAATTCTAAAACACTTAAGGTTATGGTATCTGTAGAACTTTTTAGATACCTTGGCACTATCCAGTTAGTTTTAGGTAAAACTTCTATATGTTGTTCCCTGAAAGTTCTTAACTTTAGATACTAGCAGGGACTCCTTCCTGGTAAAGAGTCACACTTTTTTTCAAATTTATCTCTGGTAAGCACAAAGTTATTACACTGAGATTATAAAAATCATGACAAGAGCAAAATTGTCCAACGACTTCTCCTTCCATCCCTCTTGCTTTTAAATTAAAAAAAATTCAACATTTCTTTGAAATGAAATCTACCTCAAACAGCTTTCAATTTGCTGTGGAATTTATTTATTTTTTCGCTGCACAAAAAGAAAGACTGAAAGAAAGAGGAAGGAAGGAAGGAAGGAAGGAAGGAAGGAAGGAAGGAAGGAAGGGTGGAAGGGACAGAAAATGCTAATCAAAACACCATATATGACTTCTATTTTACTCATTCTAATTGCTTGTCCTTATCCCTAGTCTACTCTTCATCTCATGGTCTAATACAACTCGGTTACATTTGGTCTACTTTTCAAAATGGAACAGATCTAAAAGTTTGGAGTGTGGGGTAAAAGGGAAACTTGAATATTCATCTTTTTTCCCCCTTGTTTTACAAAGACAATGAATCAATCTTATTATGGTAAGAGTTGTTTTTTGTTTGATTAGTTTGGTTTTTGGTTTTCTTTTGTCATGGAAGCATACAGAATGGAGAATTTTCGTGTATACCAAATTCTGACTATGGACCATTTTAAGCTGGTCTTGTATTTACATAATGTACTATTCATTTTTGCCTTTGTGTAGTTGGTATGTATAGGTGCAAAGATAAGTGTCTTTATGGAATATTTTGTCAAAAGCAGTCTAGAAAGATTGGAAAACAGATTTTATTGATGATTGGAACACAAATAGAACTGGGTATGTCCTATTAATTCTTAATTGGTAAATATGAACCTTAACATAGTGTCCATACTCTAACACATCTGTAAATTAATCCTGATGATACTTTTTCCCAGTTTTCTGTTGTGTTAAAATGCACATAACATAAAATGTACTATCTTGACTATTTTTAAGTGTACAGATTGGTGTCATTAAATACATTCCTAATGTTGTGCTATCATCACCACCATCCATCTCCAGGACTCTTTTCATCTTCTAAATTGAAATTTTATACCCTGTAAACAATAACGCCCATCTCCCCCCTTCTCCAGCCCCTGGCAACCACCATTCTACTTTCTGTCTCTATGATTTTGACTGCTCCATCTACTTTGAATTAGTGGAATCATACAGTACTTGCCTTTTGTGACTGACACATCACTTAGCTTGATGTCCTCAAGTTTAGCATATGTCAGAATTCTCTTCTTTCATATAGCTGAATTGTATGTGTATACAACATCTTTTCTTATCCATTCATCCATTTATGGATATTTGGATTGCTTCCAGGTTTTGGCTATTGTGAATAATGCTACTTTAATTCTTTGAGACCTGACTTTCAATGTGTTTGGGTATATACCCAGAAGTGGAATTGCTGGATCGTATGGTAATTTTATATTTTTAATTTTTGAAGAACCACCATACTGTTAACTGTTTTCCACTATGGCTGTACCATTTTATATTCCACCAGTAGTGCACCAGCGTTCCTATTTCTCCGCATCCTTGCCAACACTTGTTATTTATTGTGTCTTGCATAGTAGCCATCCTAATGGGTACGAGGTAGCATCCATTGTACTTTTGATTTTATTTCCCTAATTAGTGATGTGGAGCATCCTTTCAAGTGCTTAATGGTCATTTGGATCCTATCTGTTTGATAAGATTTTGAGTGTTGCCTTCTAAGTTTAAATTTTACACTTTAAAAAAAGATTTATTTACTTATTTTAGGGACAGTGCTGGGTTTGGCCAGCAAACCCTGAGGCGGCAAATGAAAAGATTACTCCAGACACCTAAATAGGAGAAAGGAGAGGGCAAGGGGAGCAGATGCTCTAGTGATGAAAGGTCCTGAGCCAGCCTCAGTCTCCCCTTTAATTGCAGGTCTTATCAATACATCAAGTAAGAGCGGAAAAATAGAAAGGAATGTTAGGCTTTAATAATCAAGACATAGACATATGGGGCAATGCATGATTGAAGCAAGCGGTGTTCGTGATGTGCGTGCAGGCTAAGGGTATGATGAATATGTGACCATAAGGTGAGAGTGTTTTTCATCTAAGTTAAACATTTATTCCCTAGGTGAGAGCGTTGAGCTGCAATAAGGATCTGGTTGTTTTCAGCTCAGAAACTTCAAAGGAGACCCAGCATTCCAGGCACTCCTCCTTTGCTTTTTAATTGGTCTCATCTCAGGAGTCATATTTCACTTAAAACTTATCTATCTGGGCACTATGAATCCCCAGAGAGAGAGAGAGAGAGAGAGAGAGGAGACAGAACAAGCAGGAGGGACAGAAGGAGAGGGAGAGAGAATCTGAAGTGGACTCCGCACTGAGCGTGTAGCCTGATGCAGGGCTTGATTTCATGACCCTGAGATCATGACCTGAGCCAAAACCAAGAGTCAGATGCTTAACCAACTGAACCACCCAGGTGCCCCTAAAATTTACATTTTATGAAGAATGTGCTATTGGTTAGTATGTAAAAGTTAAGTGCAACTTAATTTTCGTGCCTCTGCTTCAGTTGTCCTCCTCTGATATCACTTACTGCTCTAGAAATAACGGAAAGTTCGGGTGGGGACAAAAGAGCGTCTAAATTAGGAGAAATACTTAGCTTCTTTCCACATATCTTCTGAAAAGCACGTTTGGAGGTATAGCTCATCAGTGCCTGCTTATTTGCATATTCACAATGATATTCACAACATTATCTTAACTCTCTTTTAGTAGAGTAAAACAATCACTTGATAGTCCATTAAAAAACCACATAACTAGAAAGTCACATCAGATGGAAAACTAATTAACTGTACTGTTTTCACATTTTGTGTGCATATTTTTTCCCTAATCAAGACTTTATTTAATAGCTCCTGTGCTCAACTTTTTTCATTAATTGTTTCAGATTAAATCTTCTTTTGTTGTTGTTAAAAGCAGTTATTAATGGGACCCGATGTGGAATGGACCACTGCTGATTCTTGATTCCCGTCACTTAGGCAAGCTTGTCAGGAAGCAGAGTAATGATCAGTATTCTTTCGTCTTCTCTAGGAACTGTTTGTAGCCAGTCCTGGGCAGATACGAAGGATATGTCAGGATTGTTTCATAATGAATTTGAGATGGTACCTGAAAAATTGAGAAGGCAGTATACTTCAGGTGCCAGCCAGATGTTCCTCAAAGCACTACCTCCTGATAGACCCTGGGAATCATGATCATATCACCCAATTATGATGTCGTGAGAAATGTACCATTAAATGACCTTCGGGAAGGGACTGGGGAACTGCATTTGGAAATTTACAAAATTTAAAGAGCAATCATATTTCATAGCAAAAATTTGAGGAATAGATGAATTAGGGAGAGATTATTCAAATTAAAAAGTATTATATGTATACTTTAAATAAGAATATATCCCTATTTAAAATATGAATCAATTCATAAAATGTTCTTTTATTTTTTCTCTATTTTTTACTCATTAGGAAATCATTGTAAATATAATCAGTATTTTCCAAAGATAAGGCATGTTGGATTCATATCTGTGCAATGTTTTTTTTTTCTTAAGTTTCTGTTTAGTTTTTTTATGTATCAAGTTTTTATGTAAATTCCAGTTAGTTAGCATACAGTATAATATTAGTTTCAGGTGTACAATATAGTGGTTCAACACTTCCACACAACGCCCAGGGCTCATCACACCGAGTGCGCTCTTTAATCCCCATCACCTATTTGACCCTTCCCCCCTACCCTTCTCCCCTCTGGTAACCAGCAGTTTTTTCCTTCATCCCCAGGAATTGGTTTCTCTGATCTATATTCATTTTAGTCAGAATTGCAGTTTTGCAGTCCATAAACTTCTAAACACCAACAATTTTTTCATGATCTTCTAGTTACCTCGAGTGGCAAAATTTGATCCGTGCTAATGTGAAACTATTTATAGACTTCATCCTACCAATCATGAATATTTATATTTTATTGCAAACACATTAAATAACTTTGAATAGAGCTGCTGACTTAGATCCTCTCTGTAGTATGCATTGTGTTACCTTTCTGAGATCTGAAACATGTTGAATTCCAAATATATTTGGCTACCAAGATTTTGGATAAGAAATGATGGATCCACACTGTATTTATGTTCTTTGGCCAATCCTTGAAACCCACTGTTTTTATGTCGATAGCTTTGCGGAATGGAATTTAGTCCAAAGAGAGGGCTTCTCCAGGTAGAGCTCTGTGGAATGCTTGTTGGTGTGACTAATAAGGTTCAGAGTTTTATAAAGGCCTTAAGTTTCTGCAATGATTACATACAATTTGACTGTGTTTAGTATCAGGTATTTGAAAATTTCATTTTTTGTGAAGGTTGGATGATAAAACAAAGCACTCAACACGTTATTCTCTATTAATTATAGTTTATGTCTATTGTAATTGTAGTTGTTCAACTCATAGTGATTAACGGTGTCCCTAAAAGAATCTGTGATGATGAGGAATATGTCATCAATCAGTACCTGTTTCTCTTTTTCACTGGCAGAATGTTATTACCTGTTTGAACTCTTCTGTTTCAATTTCTGTTATGTGCATTTTATGTTGTGCCTTCTGATTAGGACACCCACATATTAAGATTAAAAGTCATGATTTGATAATCCCCCATTAATGCATGTTGATCTTCCAATGACACTGTATATACCAATTGTAACAGTTTTCCATATCCAAACACAAATTGCCCTTTTGACTTAACCATACATTTGGCTTAAGGTATTTTTAAATGTCTTATTAAAGTTGGAGCAAATGATGGCTTTGCCCTGGGCCAAACCACTGCTTCTTATTCTCTGTACAATTATGTTAATTATATTTTGTTAAAATTCCCAGAGGCCTCAGCTCTAAACTAAGGACCAATATGTAGTTGGTATTTATCGTAATTAATATTGACTACTTGTGTGTGTGTGTGTCTTTCTTTTTTTTAACAGTTACATTTCAAAGAGGAGATGGAGGACTAATGAGCAATGGGAGGTATGCTAAGGAGATTCTTTTTTATTATTATTTTTAAGCAGGACTGGGGAAACTATAGTAAGAGGCTATTATTGTAATAAATGATCACTTATAAGTCTGAGAATTCTAGGAGGAATTAAATAGCTTACCACAAGGTTTAATGATCTATCTGTTGTACACTTTAGAGGAATCAAGTCCAGATGTTTCATATCTCCCAGATGCCCCTGAAGAAATTAGTAGTAAATATCACAAGGAATGTGTTCATTTGTTAGCAGAATGTTTATTGCATTAATTAGACATTAGCAAATGAAGTTGCTGTTGTTTAAGGCTCCTTATTGGCTCTCACTAAATTGCTGTGAGTGAACAATTACACATAATCGATCACAAAGTAAATGATTCATGGATGATGAATAGGCTGTAGATTGATAGGACTGGATTCCACAACTTTGGTTACTCAATTGAAATTGATAAAAGCTGATAACAAACCCATATATCCTCATCTATTTCCCCTTTGCCAATATGGAGATTGTAATTAGGCTCTGGTAATAACTTCCAATCTCCCATTTAATCAATATTTTAGCAAAAAGAGATTAGGTCTAATGAGAGCTAGTGCATGGAGCAAGTAAGCAGTTGGATCTTCTTATTGCAGTTTCTATAGAAACACATGTTTCTCTTAGGGATTTCATAGAAACGGTCTAGCAAAAATAAAGTGCAATGATTATAGATGTTGCTATTTCTTTGTAAATATGCTAATAATCTGGAAAGGAATTGGATTCCCATCTTTATATCAAAAATGGAAAGTCTTTATTCAATATTATGTGAGGCAAGTTTTTCTCATAGATTATATACTCACATGCTGGATCAGATCACAGTGAATTTTAATTACCTTAAAAATCTTTATTATACCCCTAATATCTTGCAATTTAGAGAATTTGGAATTGTGCTATTGATGGAACAATATAAATATTGTTCATTAATTTCCCTCAAGTTCTTTGCCTCTAAATCAAGCATAAGGGCTCATAACAGGGGTTACAGCCTACAGGGGACAGATAAATACGGGGGCTGTAGGAACCGAGGAAGCAATAGCCCAAAGTCCTGGAAAGGGCTGATACTGAGCAGTCACTCTGAGCAATTGTTCCCTTGAGGTGTCAATTTATCACCAAACCTTGTTTCAGGATCCTGCTATGTTACCAATTCCCACCAGTTTCAGGGCAGACAACTGAATTCATTTGGATGTCAGCAGCATCCCAGGCAGGATGCTTCTGCTTCCAATGAGAGACTGTATATAGTCTTAATGAACTGTGGACGTTCCTTAATTCTTGAGAACCTACGCATTTTAATTTGAAGTGAATTAAAATCTTAAGTTCTTTCAGCTATTTTAGTGCAGGAGACAGGTGTCCAAATCTCACACTGAGCTCCATGGGTTGATTTCCTCTGAACTTCCGTTGCAGCCGTCCTGGTCTTCTAAATGCTGGGGACCCCAGTTATCCATGGCTTGCGGATTCATGGCCAGCCACGAGCTTACCAGTAAACAACAGCAACAGTGGCCCAAATGAGATTGCGAATTTTGGACGTGGAGGTAAGTTGTGCTATTCAAAACTTTATTATCTGTTTTCTTAGCTTTCTTCAATGTTTTAAAAAATACATACTATGGAGTATTTTCTTCCACAATTAAAATTACCAAAGCGCATGTCCTAACAGTGCTGTATGTTCACTAAATATTTTATGTAAGACCACTGTGTCTATATTACCTTGAGTAAGACTAAGTTTTAAGGAAGTCATTACTAGCCAAGATGACAAATATTCATGATACATTTTAGGTTTAGGACTATTAGGGCAAGATTAGTAAAATCAGAAACTATGCTGTTAAGTAGGACTTATGATTTTGGACTAGTCATTTCTGTTCTCTACATGTCATTCAACACATATTTATTAAGTATGTCCTATGTACCTGGCATTATGGCAGACAGTAAAAATAAAATACCAGTATAAAGAGAGATGGTCCTTATCCTCATAGGATGTATGTTATAGAGAGTAGACCTTTAAATAAATACGACATGTTGAAGGAGAACTTAAATGTAGTTCTTCCGTTGATAACTGGTACCCCAAATGAAAAACAAAAAGATGCTAAGTTGCTGATATGATAAGGTCTCCAAAATTTGGTGCTAGGGTTCTCTCTGTAGAAACAGAATTTGACCTACTATAAATAATTACAGCCTCCCCACTGCCACCTTTTCATCCATTCGATAGGAGAATGATGGGTTTAGAGAAAGATGGGGCTGGAGAAGTCTGTGGTCCCAGTGTTTAAATTTGGCAGAAATATGTGAGTTTTCCATTGGCAGAAACTTGTGCAAGCAGTAAATGGACTGGAGCTGCTTTGCCGGTACCCGACATGAAAAAGCTGCCTATTGGGAATAAGAAAGTTCTATGAATGGAGTGTTATTTAAGTTGACATTTGAAGGAGAGCTAGAGATTAGTCAGAATTGTGGGAAAAGTGTGTGAAGAAATGTCCGTATTTTAAGGTCTAGAAAGAAGAGAGACATTGACCTATTTGAGAAATGAATGAATTTCCTAATGAGTATAAAGTACAAGGCAGCGGAAGTGGTGGAAAAAAAAAATACAGAGGGACAGATAATAGAGGGCCTTCTAAGCCACGCAGACTTTAAACTTTGCCCAAAGGGTGGTCAGAAGGCCTCAGTGGATTTGTAAGAGGACGACACTGGGCTCTAAGTACAGAGTTAAGTCATCCAGACTACTGCCGGGTGGTGAATGGAGTTCGAGTAGAAAATGGGATGATTAATTAGGAGAGTAGTGTTATAATCCATGAAAGTGTGGATGAATCTGCTAGAGGGTTTCTACAGCTCTGGGTGGAATTAATAATGGAGGAGACCCAGGGCTAAGCTAACCTATTATAAGCCTCAGTGGTGGATTTCACAGGCATGAGTGTATAAATATACCGACTTAGAAGAATAATCATGGATACTGGCATTTTCTCTTTATGGATAGAATACCAATGAATGTTTGAATATAATTAAAATAGTATTTCAAATAATAAAGCTACTAATTATTGCTTAAGTCTGCATTCTGTCAATACCAAGTTGAAGGAAGGGAGCTCTCTCCCAACCTCCAAATAAAATACAGAAAATAACCATTCCCCTGTCGTAGGTATGTAATGAGGATTAAATGGATGATTACATATTCAGGTTTAGCACAAAGCTTGGCATACAAGTAGTGGCCGACAGGCATCAATATAGTAAATGAGAAAACAAAAGTACATTGCATGACTCTTCAGCTTTTTGCTTGCCCTCTGTAATCACCCCGTTTAGGATTCTTATTTGTCCAGAACCTCTGAAAGTGGCTGCGTTCCCTAGTGGCCAAACTCTGAGCCCTTCAATTACAGGCTATTTCTTTTTTGTGGGTAGGTTCTATACCTGAGCATTTCCTCACCAGGAGAGCAGAACACTCCTCTCTACCCTATCCAGAATGATTTCGTCAAAAGAAATTCTGTTCTGAAGGCTTTTATTAATCAAGGATTAGATCCCTCTTTTACTTGTTGTATTTGTATTTGATTAGTGCACCATTCTCTTTACGTTAAGAAATGAATGCCTAAAGATGGAGAAAGCGTTTTGTTTTGTTTTTGTTTTTTTCAGTTTCCAGCAGGCTACACTAACATCTAAAATGTCTCTAATTTAGCCGAAGGTTACGTTTGTAGATTTTCAAGGTTTTTCTTCTATATCCTCCGCATTTTTATGATATAAAATATTTCACAGGCGAACATCAAGGCCAAGACAAAGTTTTTGCAAGATTTACTGTATTTCTTTTGTGATAGGCATTATAAGCATTCACTATGCACCAGAAATAGGTAGGCTTTTTTGTACATTTTGTTTCATTTCATTGGCATAATAAATGTGACACATAGATAACAATCATATTTACATTTTAAAGGCCAAGAAACTAAGGTTTATCGAGATGAATAACTTGAGATCTAGGTGTAGAAGGCATGTCTAACACATTTTAAAGCCTTGGTGCCTTTATCTACACTGTTCTGCATTCCTCTAGGTGGGATTCACGTGTATGACTGCATAACTATGGTCACTTTAAAGAATTATTGTGGATACTGACATTGCCCTTTCAAGAATGGAATACTAACACATGTTTAAATGTAATGAAAATAGTATTTTGAGTAATAAAGTTACTAATTATTGCATAAGTCTGCCTTTTGTCAATACAAACTATAAAAGATCCATTTAACCATTCAGCGAGTGCTTACCCCCTGCAAAACACTAGGTGAGGAATTATGGAAATCCAGATGTATGTTCCTGTTCTTAAGTATCTTACGATATGATACAGGAGACAATCATTCATTCAAGTATATCAGGCAAAAGAAATAAGTGCATGGATCACTAAGGTGCTGAAACCTGCAAAATGAATCATGAGTAGGTCCACCTGGAGGGAAGGGTTTCTGTACTTCAGAGGTTTCAAACTCAAATATTAACAAGTTCCGGTCAGCCCAAAGCACTAAGGAAAGGTAGGTGTGGACAGTGAGAAGTGGAAACTGGAAGGTCCTACCTAAAGATAGCAGCACCTATTCAGGTCCACTCTGTCGGCGGAAGGCTGGGCCAGACTTCCAAACCATCTGATATTATAGGATGATCCCCCACATCCAGATATTCATGTATAATCTTCCAATATTTCAACATTCGGATATAATTCAATTTATTTTCATAAAATGTAAGAGTGAGCCAATAATAGTTGAAGGAAATATGCAGCCCCCAAGTCAATACAGAAGCACTTAGACTTGAAGGCTGGCTAATTTCATCCAGCAGGGAGAGAGAGAGAGAGAGATTCTATTTCTAGCACTGTAGCTTTAGCTGTGGCCAGATAACATTCTGTAGGATTAGATCCTCGGACTACTTTTTTCCAGTTCTAAACATTTGAACACATAACCATTTCAAAAGCTTGCAGATAAAGTGGCTCCCAATCTAAATCAAAAGTTTTAGAAGGTCTCAAGTTCAAGGTGTTGGGAAGTTGGGACCCATGCTGGAGAAACATGTCTATCTGGTTGATAGTATCAATGAAAGATGGTGGATGTGGCAGAAACAAAACTCTGAAAATTTCCCCAGAGTGAAGGATCTATTTTCATAATTTTGATATATTCCTAAATATTAAATGTTTCTGAGAATGAAAACGATATTGACATTTAAGGATGAAGTATACTTTTTCATTATCAAATGTCCTAATTAGTTTATAGGTAAAAGCTTTTTAAAAAGGCCAAAAAAGTAGTTATGGGATTCTGAAATGAAAAAATAATTGTACTTGCTTGTACAAGCTTGTGAAATATATTTGAATATCTTTAACAATTTCACTGATATGCATTTAAAATATTTACTTCAATAAAGTATGTATCCACTTACTTACAAAGCGAGTTGGAATTCCAGACTTCAGAAAGATCTAAATTATGCAGTGTGCAAAATAGATTATAAATGTCTTATTGCTGTTGCTAAAGAAGACATTTTTTTAGCTTTTGTAAAAAGCAAAATTAATATTTTTATACGAATCTTCATCTCAAGTACTATTGGGTATCATCAAACATAAAAGTCTGAGAATATTTTGACTAAGTTTCACTTTCACTTTCTGCTTTTTTCTTGTCATGATAAATTGGTTTTGGGGGCAAAGTAATTGGTTTGTTACTTAATATTACAGTGCTTTAACTAGTTGAAAATTCCCTATAATGAAGAAACCATTGATGATCTCAAGTCCTATGAAGTGTGGCTTTCAGAACATAGATCGTTAAGGAATATATACTATAATTAGATTCACTTTTAACTCTACATGATTAAAAATATGTCATTTAGTGTTGTTCTGGTTTTAAAAGATTTTATTTGTTTATTTTAGAGAGAGAGAGAGAGAGAGAGCAAGTGTGAGCAGGGGTAGGGAGGGAAGCAGAGGGAGAGGGAAAGAGAATCTCAAGCAGACTCCCCGTTGAGTGTGGAGTCAGACATGGGTCTTAATCTCACAACCCCAAGATCATAACCTGAGCTGAAATCACGAGTTGGGTGCTTAACCAACCGAGCCACCCAGGCACACCAGTATTTTTTTTTTAATTCTAATATCTTTCTTCTAAAAAAGGAAAAAAATAAGAGCTCGGGAGGGAGGTGGCAGTTCTGAATTATAAAGCGTCATGTAAAGATAATTCAGTACACCAAAAGATAAATGGACTGATTGATATTCAGTGTTGTTACTAAGGTTTAATTTTACTCTTGCCGTATTATTACTTGAAACTATAATTCTCCACTTCTAAGAGTTAGTAGCATAAATTAAACCCACTGATCACTCAGATTGCTTTTTCTATAGTTAAATCCTGCTGTATTGTGAAAATGACTTATTCATGAAAATTATCTTTTGTTACCCAAGAAAAAAAAAATTCCTACCATCCGCTCCACTCCATGCCGGAACTGTGAAATCAAATCAGAGAAACAGCAAGCTGGAACTTCAGAAAAATGTATCTCCTAGTTGGCTTGTATAGTCTAATTTTGGAAAATTTTGCATCTATTCAGCAGCTCTATCCTCTATCTTTTGGGGTAAAGTGGAAAAAGATGTTTTCAAGCCATCATTTGTAGATTGACTTTCATCATTTCGTCTGTAAGGAGCTAACAGTTTCATTGGTCCTGAAAGCAGGATGCACAACTGAAAGCATTTTTCAGGAGTGAAATATCCCAAACATCTCATTCATGGTTGAAGAAAATGGGGGAAGGGACACGTTAAAGCAGTGAGATGTGAAGGACGAGCGGTAGGCCTGCCTGTCACCGAGGCTGATAGCTTGACCATGGTTGTACATCATCTCCCCTTCATTGATTCATAAAGCCCAGCTCAGCTGAAATGCAAACGTGCTGCATGACACATTTATTTTTCACCTTCAGTCCTGATAGTTTGGGGCTTCCTGTGCATCATTAAATTGTTTCATTTCCCTATGTTCACCACAGATGTGCTGCCGCCAGTTCCAGGCCAAGGGGATAAAACAGCAACAATGCTCTCAGATGGAGCTATTTATAGCAGCATTGACTTCACGACCAAAACCACTTACAACAGTTCCAGCCAAATAACACAGGCCACCCCATATGCCACCACACAGATCTTGCATTCCAATAGCATTCACGAATTGGCTGTCGATCTGCCTGATCCACAATGGAAAAGCTCCATTCAGCAAAAAACAGACCTGATGGGATTTGGATATTCTCTACCTGATCAGAACAAAGGTAACAATGGTGAGTCAGGGTCTTACACCCCGAGGAGTCCTTTTCATATCATTTGTGCATGGGATAGAAATTAGTATTTGTTGTTCAGTTTAGTGACTCATTACCAGGTTCGCTACCTAAGCGAAAAAAATATTCTCGGCATGTATTCAGTACCTTGCGCAATCCCTCCCACCGCCACCGCCACCGTCACTGCCACCACACACCAACACCAGTCGGTTCCATTCTTTTAGCTCTTTTTCAATAGAGTGGTCAGTAATCCATCTCAACTTCCATTAGGCAGGAGAGACGGAACTTTCCTCCACTGTCCCACGACATCTGCTTCTGAGTTGCTAACTGCATGTTCTGCATGGGCTTGTGCTGTGAACTAATCACATGATGCCACTATGACCTCTGCCCTTTAACCCTTAGCCTTACTTTACATCCCTGACTACCGATTGGCTGAGGGATTGTCTAATAGAATGCCACACAACCAGTCACAGGATTTCAGCACCACCAGCTCTCACAACAGCTCAGAGAGGAGTGGCAGTCTCTCAGGTTGGTCTCATCACAGTAAGGAGAAATATTTGTTTGTCACCAGCATATGACCTGTGTTCCTAACAACCGTGAAGAAATACTGAATCACAACTCACTGTCAGGCATTTATCTTTCAGATGACAATAGCAGTTTATTCTAATGAAATCGTGCTTTGGGAAGGGGGGAATAAAAATCCCTGTCAATCTTTATGTACTAAGTGTACAGCACCATATTTACTGAGAAATAGTGTCATTTTCCTAAATATTATTTAGGAAAGAGTAGATGAGTTTTATCCACCTTGAACCCTACCTAAGAGCCAAGAGGACTTTATAAGGAAAAGATCATACAGGAAAGTCAACTCCATGACATGGACAGCAAATGATGAATTCAGTTAAAATGCAAATTATTTGGGACATTTTTCACAATAATTGGATTCCAGGGATGTGACTTTCTATTTTTGGACAATCTTTCCAAAATATTATTATCTATTGAATGATATTTAGTGTAAGGTGCTGCTACCATGCTAACCAAGAATGCTAATATCAGACATTATTCTTCACACTTAATTTCCAAAAAAATTATAATCTATATATGGATAATTCTTTTATGCTGTAGATGTTAATATATATTTGAGATATATCAGCCAAACCTACCATCTGTAATGTAGGTTTTGTATAGCACATAATCAGGACAGATTTTTACTGGACAGAAATATATGCCTATTATAATGAATAGCACTGATTGCCTTCAGGCTCAAGGATCCTTACCTCTAAAATAAGGAGGTCGTAGTAGACACACTCTACCTTCCAACCATAACATGTACATCGTGTGACTGATGACTTGATCTGCACATTTCTAATTGATTCCATGACCTTATTTGCTTATTTTTTCATATTAATGATATGCCATTTGTTTTTATGACCTACAAGTTCTTAGTAAAGTATTATAGTGTATTGTGATATGTCACAGGCTTCTAGGCTATAAAGAGTTAACTCTTCTACATCATTAGGGTAACATTTATTAAATGGCTTTTCCTCAGGAGATAGAACCCTTTCAGTCTGAAATGTTAATGCTCTCTCTTCCCTCCAAAATGAGCCATTTGCTCTTCTTACCTATTGGTAGAATTAGATACGTTATAGAATCCAGAAAATTTTAAACATCTGTTATGAATTTAAACTGGCTTAATAATATAGGGGGATATTTTGAATAACCTTATATGTTATTTATACTGTCATTTATTTATAATGAGTCCCACAGTTGTACTGAATGATTAAAAAGTAATGTATCCTAGGCCTGTTCCATTCAAGATATGTAAAGTCCCAAGCAATATACATATTTTAAAAATCTATATATTTTAAGCCATGAATTACATAAGACCTTTTGTGAATCCTTCATTAAGTATTCTGTATATGTTGATTGGCACTTTTTAAAAAGTTACCTTTTGAGTAATTGTAAGCAGAACATGATTCACAATAGTGCTTACTGCTTTTTTTAATCCATTAATCTCCTGACTGACATTTATATATATCTATGAATTATATTAACTACTTCATCTACATTTGAATACAAAATTACTTAAATTGGTAATAGAAAGCATTCTTTAGGAGGTGAGAGTGAAGTGATTATTCCCTTTTAGTTTAGTCCAATTGAGTTTAATATCAGAAATTTGCTTCATTTTTATAATCATAGATTTTTTTTCTAAGACTTAAACTTAAGATTGAACTGCCCAATGGATATCTAATCATATATTATAAAATTTTCTTAATTTGTGCACAATAATGAAGTCAATTTAAAATAATCACAATAATAAAGTTGGACATTTCTGAATTATTTCAGGGAATTTCTCATCCTCTTTGAAAGGCTTTTATAATTTATTCCATGCATAAGTTCTGAGCAGTGTGTTGAAAATGCAACCACTAAAAAAAAAAAAACTCAGATCTCTCAAAAACTATATGCAATCATAATTATATATATACACATATATGTAGCATGACATCAGTAGTGATAATGAAATATTTTTACATACCAGTATTTTTTTGAAATGCAGTATGTGTTTAACTAACTTGAAAATGATATTTTTATAATTTCCTATACATAGAAGTTGTTCAGCATAAATAAGTGTCAATTTAAATATTTACATTTTGAGTTGAAGAGAAATGGGTCAGATATGTTTGCCAGTCTTCAAAATATGTTCCCTTAAAGCATAATGCAGGCAGTTTTCCCCTTAAAATGCTTGGGGATCTTTGGTTGCAAGTAACAACAACAGACTGTGGCTCACTTAGCTCAAGGTAGAGATCTTAGATAAACATTTTATTTTGTTAACTTCTGTTGTATGCCCACCACCATGCTCAGAACCCACCTCTTAGGTCAGTGCTAAGAGAGGACAAAGCATATCGATTCATAGTCCTACCAGGACACCCCACAATGACAGAGCAGAAATTTCCCAAAGAGGGGAAAGTGGGCATTGGAGGGAAAACTTACAAATTCCATCTATGAATCAGCTTTGTTTCCCCAGTTCATTTTTAAATCTGATATTTGAAGAGTTGATAATGCCTTTTTTGACCTTCGACAAGAACTTCAACAGTTGGGTTCAGAGCTCCAGAAATAGTCATTTCTAGTAAAGCTGCTGCATTATTTTTTTTTCCTCTTACTGTGTGAATATGGACCACATAACATTTAGAAAGAACCTGTTTTCTCATCTGTTAACTACTTCATCTACATTTGAATACAATATTACTTAAATTGGAGATAGAAAGCATTCTTTGGGAGGTGAGATTGAAGTGATTATTCCCTTTTAGTTTAGTCCAACTGAGTTTAATATTACAGAATTTAATTTAGGGAGATGTAAGAACTTCCCTATTTGTATCATTCAGTTCTGGTGGTGATCATATAACATTTTTAAAGTGAAGAGTGAAGAAAACATTGTACACTTATAATTATACAAGGAATAAAGGATGCACAACTAGAGGAAAAGCCAGTAAGGACATACAGCCCAGCCCATTCCTCTTTTAATTATTGAAATACAGTTCTGAAACTGCACAAAAGATATGATCCTGGTTTGTGATTTTGATGAATGATCAGGAAACAAAGGATTAAGGCTCATCTATCTTAAACGTAAAAGTTATGGACTTCTCTTCAAGCAGGTTTATTATTTTTATTCCGAGAATCAGACTATTTCTGGGATACTCATTGGGGTTGGAGAAGTCTGGCTTGACAAAGCTGTAGAAATGGGTAGAACCATGTTTGCTCTAAGATAGAGAAAATGGAAAAGAGTAGTAATGACTGGCATTTATTGAGATTTCTGTACAAGCTGGGCCCTCTCCATGCTTTATCTCATTTAATCCTCAAAATACTGCAAAGATATAGGAGCTTTATATCTGTTTTACCTGTGTGAAAATTGAAGGGATATCTACCAAGTAACTTACCAAGTAAGTGAGAAAGTAGTCTTCAAACCCAGTTTAAGCTCTTATCCTTGAAGCAGAAGAGCAGATACCTGCTCTTCTTTCTCTTAATACCTCTCCTACTGCCAGATGGGAAATGAAAGGAAGGGTGGAAGCATTTTGTCTGTCTATTTTAAATATGTGTGTTTATGTGCACATGACCTAGACGACAGACATAATTCCATACTTGGCAACAGTGTCTATGTCCAATTGAGCAGTTTCATTACTTTCTGGCACTCGAATAAGTTACTACTAAATGACATAATTTTCTGAGTTGGCTGATGCAGATTAGTAATTGGCAGAAGAAAGGAGATGAGACTTCTAGTAATATGTCTATGGATGGCCCTGCTGCAAGTATTCGATGCACACAACCTGCAGTGCCAGAAAGATGAAGTCCCAGTGGTCCATACCATTTTTGGGAAAGACAACTACAGGCCATAATGGGAATGAAGGAAGCTGCTTGGGTCCCATGGAAACAAAATCCTTTGTTATGCTGTTGGAGAAGCGCTCATTCTTGCAATCACCTGTGGTCCATTTAGGAAGAAACTTGATTTACCTAAATTTTGGAAGAGTGAAAAGTATGGCACTGTACAAGTGATGAATTTAATTTTTATATTTCATTAGCACCAGTAATTCCAGATTTGGCTCATATCTGCCAAATTATTTTTTGCTCGTGTTTTGTGCATGAATTCATTGGTATTAACAATAGTACTGAAACTGATCACTGCATTTCCATTAATTATCCTGTTCTTTTTGGAATTTTAGGAAATGTTATGCTTAAAACATCTGGGAACTACTCTCACTATAGGCAAAAATAATCTGCCATTCATTAGTTTAAAATTCTATAAAACTTATCATTGTGAAAGATTTACAAGTATCCAGATTATAGTTGGTTGATTTTTATCAGTCACTTTTGAGAGAAAACTGTGCTCTCTTGGATTAATTAAATTGAGTAAATTCTAATGGAAAAGTTTCGTCTGTATCCTTAGACACTGCATTTTCCCCTGAGAGAGATTATGCATAAGAGCATTATAAACGCACTAAAATCTGACATTTGAAAGAATTTGTTATGGCCCATTATTTCATCTAACAATGAAAATGTAGAGGCAGCAGACGTGAATAAATCAATCAGTGTGCTTTTGCTGCAGAAGCCCTGTTTTTGGTTTATTCATCATTGTAGTTAATGCATTGGGAAAAATATATATATAATTTTGAGCGATTTATAAAAACGTTTTTCTGATTATACCATCGCATTGTTTATAGCTTTTAACAAATGTAATATACTGATTGTGGTGTTTTGAAAACATAAATACATCTTCCCATCTGATGTACTCTGTTTCTACTGATGTTTGGTGTATCTGAATAAATGCATTATTACTTTCAGGTGGGAAAGGTGGAAAAAAGAAGAAAAATAAAAACTCTTCTAAACCACAGAAAAACAATGGATCGACCTGGGCCAATGTTCCTCTACCTCCTCCCCCAGTCCAGCCCCTTCCTGGTACAGAGCTGGAACACTATTCAGTGGAACAGCAAGAAAATGGGTAAAACTCTTTTCCATACCAATGAAATGCCCAGGGCTCTCCTCTTCTCTCTCTCTTGTGCTTTTTTGTCTTTATCTGGTGTTGTCTTACTGTTTTACCTGTCCCCTTCCCAGCCCATTCATTGCCCTCCCCCCGTGCCCCTTTTGTTGTTTGCACCGTCTGTGTATTTTCGCTGATAAATACAACACAGCACATATTGAGAACCTGGAATCCTCGGCTGTCAAGTGCCTTATATTATTTGCAATCATGATAATGCAGCCTCCATTTATAATATTGCTTGTTAGTTTGAAAGCGGGTACCCACAGCTCCGTGAACTAAAGAGCCACTCCTGAGCGGGGCTGAAAAGGAAATTAAAACAACCTTCTTCATCATCTCTCATGGTTTTCTAATGACTTGGTGTCTGGCCGCAGGTGAGCACCCTCTGTTGAGTTCCATCCCATGGTGTAATTGTGGGGACTTTCATCATTAGCTGTGATGGGAATGTAGGGGCCGGAATGATGAAACAGGTTCAGGCCAATGCACATTCTGTAACAAAACCTCTCTAAGTTAGAAAATTTCCATCAAGGGCGTTTAAATGTGACTGGTCTCCTTATTCGTTCCCAAATATCTCGAGTTCGTGTTCCTCTGTTAACATGTTAATTGACTTTAAAGCAGAAAGACATTGATAGTTTTTATTTTCTAATTAAAAAAAAACAATAGCAAATGAAGAGAAACATACTCAGTCTTTTTTTTTTCTATTTTAATAATTCTTTTTTTTTTTTTTTTACTTCCTAGATATTTTATTCTGTGTCTGGCCACATGCACACACACAGGATTGCAATATAGATAAACAGACTATAGAGTTCCCTGCTGCTGTTGTTTGTAAGAAACGTATATTGCATCTGCTTTGTCACGAAATATTGACCATTGCAACTATATAACAGGGTTCTGTTGTTTTATTTCAGACCATAGTTCATTTTATTTTTGTATTTCTAATTAGTGGTAAATTACACAAGTTAAATATATTTTCTTTTTTAAAAAAAACAATATAGGGGCGCCTGGGTGGCTCAGTCCGTTTAAGCGTCTGCCTTTGGCTCAGGTTGTGATCCCAGGAATCTGGGATCAAGTCCCACGTCGGGCTCCCTGCTCCATGGGGAGCCTGTTTTTCCTTCTCCCACTCCCCCTGTTTGTGTTCTCTCTCTCGCTGTGTTTCTCTCTGTGAAATAAATAAATAAAATCTTAAAAAAGAAATAAAAATAAACATATCACAGATAAGTTTCCCTCTAACTTTTGTCCCCTCTTCCACTTCCCAAAGTTAATCACTCTAGATACACTTGTATACATTTTTTATTTAACATATTAATAATAACTTTTATTTTTTATTTAAATTCAATTAATTAATATATAAGGTATTATTAGGTTCAGAGGAACTTTTTATATTTCTTTATACCTTTCTAGATACCCTATTACTTTACATCTATGTGTGTGTGGGCACATTATCACACTATAGATGTAAATCTACAACATTATTTTATTGAGACATGAAACTAAACTGACTCAACGTGATCCATGAGTCAGTATTCATAGGTCTAAAAAATTATCAAAGTATTTTCATAATTCTAATTGCTCTGTCTTCCTCACAATTTCTGGGTCACCACCACTTTTGAATGAAACTGAAAAATACATAATAAAGGCAGCTTTTCTTTCTCCAAGTTTCTTTAAATTTTGAAATCTTTAGATGTTAAGACACCTCAGTTTATTTGAATAATAGTTGTATCTTTGTCTTATTTTATGTAAAGAGCACATGCACATAATATTTTTGGCTCCATCTCCTTTTCTTTTTAAACAAGTGCTATCTTTGATGTCTCCAAGTTAAATTTTTTTTTTTCAGAGGGAGAGAGAGAGAGAGAGAGAGAGAGAAAGAGAGGAGGGGCAGAGGGAGAGGGAGAGAGGAGAATTTTAAGCAGGCTTCATGCCCAGTGCTGGGCCCGACATGGGGCTCGATCTCACAACCCTGAGATCGTGACCTGAGCCACAGTCAAGAGCAGGACACTGAACTGATGAGCCACTCAGGTGCCCCTCCAGATTAATATTCTTTACTGGAACTTTCTATGTCACAACATTTGCTTCCTTCTATAAAGACCTCATTTACCTTTTTTATTAATTATGTAATGCTTATACATATATACTATATATATATATATACATTATACACACAGATGATAGGTAGATATGCATATCTGCATATATATTCATACACACATACACATATATTCACATACATAACTCTATATTTTCTTCTTTACATCTTTCTTTTTCTCCAGAGGTCTTCACCTACTTCTGGGGGATTATAATTCCCACATATATGCATATCATTATTATTTTACTTTTTTAAAAAGTTCTCATTCGAAATAGGAAATTACAAGCACACCCTCTTTTCTCTGACTTTTTAAAAATGCTACATTTTGCACATGATCTTATGTAAAACATATTAATAATGTAAATGTGCCCGTGCCACATGAAGTCTGTTGAAGAAAAACCAGAGATGTGTATTCTGTAAGAAAAGATGATTACAGGGCTTAGGAATCTGCATTTCATTTTTTTTTAAGATTTTATTTATTTGGGCGCCTGGGTGGCTCAGTTGGTTAAGCGACTGCCTTCGGCTCAGGTCATGATCCTGGAGTCCCGGGATCGAGTCCCACATCGGGCTCCCTGCTCAGCAGGGAGTCTGCTTCTCTCTCTGACCCTCTTCCCTCTCGTGCTCTCTATCTCTCATTCTCTCTCTCTCTCAAATAAATAAATAAAAATCTTTAAAAAAAAGTCTGTTTCTAAAAAAAAAGATTTTATTTATTTGTCAAAGAGAGGGGGAGAGAGGGCATAAGCTGGGGGAGCGGCAGGCAGAGGGAGAGGGAGAAGCAGGCTCCCGGCTGAGCAAAGAGCCCGATGCGGGACTCGATCCCGGGGTCCTGGGATCGTGACCTGAGCTGAAGGCAGACCCTTAACTGACTGAGCCACTCAGGCATTCCAGTCTTCTGAATTTTAAAGGCTATAGTCAGAAAATGGGAAAATAGAGCTTGTAAACTGGGAAGAGAAAATAGTACTATCAAACATGTTCAAGCATAAAGTAGGTAATTTGGAATTTTTCTTTTTTTTTTCTTTCCCCACTACGTCTATTAAGAAACAGACTGTAATAGCTATTACCCATTGAAATAAAATTAATTCATTCCAAAGAAATGCTAAACTTCTCACTCGATTTTATTGCCTAGCAGGAGAATTGAAAATATCATTTGATGAATGAAATAAGATACATTGCGGCAGACTTTTATTTTTTTATATAAATTATCATCTGAACATCAGGCCATAAAATATAAAGTTGTTTCTGAATTATTTTCGTATTTAGCCAGGATATATGATACTAGAAAATCTTTTCTTTTGTAAAAGATTTCTAGAAATTCATTTGGTACTTTAGATAGGTAAAGAAATATGTATTTTAATTATATATATTCAAAGTCTTTGTAGCATGTAGCTTGGTTTTTAATAACCTTTGAGTCATTTGCCTTAAGTAGCTAGTATTTCCTGAAACAAAAATTATCACTTTTAACGGAAATAGTAAAGTCTTATCTATCAGTAAATTGACAGCAAAATTCAATTTTCTCATTCTTTGGGCTCCGTTTTTCCAAGGTTATTATTTCAATTGTTTGTAACAACACCTATTTAAAGTCAATATGACAAAAATAAATTAACTTAGATTTGTGATGACTTTGTCCATTTCTTGATATATTCTTTATACTTCTCTGTTTTCTAATGTAGAAACCTTATAATATTGAAAAAAAGGGGCGCCTGGCATGGCTCAGTCTCTTAAATATCTGAGTCTTGATTTTGGCTCAAGTCATCATCTCAGAGTTTTGAGATCAAGCTCCATACCCAGAGGAGATTCTGCTGGAGATTGTCTCCCTCCAACTCTGCTCTGACACCACTGCGTGCCTCACCCCCCCACCCCACTCATGTGCATGCTTGCGCCCTGTCTCTCAAATAAAAAAAAATACATATTTAAAAAAATGATTTTTGAACACTTCCTAGTTATTTTATAATGTGCTATTCATGATATTAACGTTGAATATTTTACAGCTGAGTTCTTCTATAGAATTGTTTATATGCCTTGTTTTGAAACTCGTGCAGGTTTAAGGTTCTCTTGAAATGCAAACAACAAAAACTTCAGAAGTCACCTTTTGGTTTTGATAATTTTTATTTTAACAACCAAGAATTCTGCAACTGTAGTTCTTATGGTGATCCATAGTTTTTCTTTCTGCTGTTTTTAGCATATCATGATAGAGAACTTACTCAACACACATTTTTTTTAAGTACATAGCAAGTGCTGAGCCCAGTGCCAGGAAAAAAAAGCAACAGGGATGAAAGAAACAAATACACAATTATTCAGGAAGATCTGATCTCTGATCTAGGGAGTTCACAGGAGTGGTAGGTAGAGACCAGAAAACACGGACGCGCGCATGCACACACCCACTCTTTTATGTGATAAGCCCTAGATGAGCAATGTATACAAAATAATAATTTGTATTCTGGAAAGGATAAACATGTATGCCAGGTAAAGTTGGGGCAGTCTTGAGGTGAATCTTGAATCATTTATTCACAAATAATAGCACCCAGAATTCTAACTGGCTGCTGGTCGCCAGCTCTGAGCTTGAGACAGAAAGGACAAAGGACAAGCAATGGTCCCTAACCGAAAGCAGCCTAGGTGCCAGAATAAATTATTAACCAATGACTACAACAAAATGTTACTAATGTCACCATTTGCTGTGCAGATGGAGAGAAATTTCCATAGCCAAAAGAAAAATATATATAAAATGAAAGATAAGAAAAAAGGAATCGCCCCATTCATTTTCCTCTAGTACACCCCACTCTTCCTTCAAAACTCCATCTTATTCTAGTTAAGGTGACTTGACTTTCCTTAATTTTTTTTATTCCTTAGGCTTACTCCTCTATTGTAGTACTCATCACATTGCATCCCAGTTGCCTGTGTGTATCTTTCAGCAATCAGCACCTGCTGTATGAAGTTCGTTGGGTTTGAAATAGGCATAGAGTAGGATATAATCTGAAAAGGTATCTTGAGGCCAATTATGAAGCCTTGTATGTCATAGAGGGATTCTGACCTTTGGATATAGATGACGAATTGAAGGACATGAGGCTGGGTCAGGTAGATAACATCTGGGATACTACAGAAGAATAGCCAATATCATGAAAAATGATAAGGCAGTAAGATAAAACAATGGCAGTAGGATGGAGGGATTTATCCCTTTCCCTAAGGGATAAATTTTGGAAATATACCTAGCCCAGAATAATCTCAATCTTGAAAAGATGTTCTCTTACTTTTTATTACAATGTTTAATACTGTTTCTAAACTTTCAATATTATCAAATTTCTTTCTAAGCCTTTCTTGGGCCATTTCCCCCCCCCACAGAACTAAATATCAAAAGTTACCAAAGCATTGTCCACATAGAAAAGTATTTAATTGTTAATTCAATATTATGGCAACAATGGTAAATGTTCTCTCTCATCCATATGCCTCTCTCAGCTTGATAAAAAGGTATCAAAATGTATTCATCCTTAGCTATATATATAATGTATTTTTATTATTATCTTATGATGCTAGGAAGAATTCAGTAGGGATTCAATAGAAATCTGATGCTTTGCTTTGTTGCTACACTTAGAGATTGGCAAGCTTTTGTGGGTGTTGAACTGTATTGTATTTTTATTAGTAATTTGGTATTTGTATCTGGCCTTTAGCTAGTTCACATGCAACATTGATTTGTTGTCATCTTTCTCATTATTTACCAGGCAAGACAGATAATATGATCCCTTGCACTACATTGACAATATGTTAAAAAAAAAAGCTCTCTCCCTCTCCCTCTGCCCCTCTTCCCCCAAATAAAGAAATAAATTCTTAAAAAAAAAACAAGAAAAAATTGAAATTCCATCCCTCAAATAAGATATGTATCTGTAAATGTGAAGGAAATGCTAAAAACTGAGCTATACTTTTCTTAACATTTATAGAGTCATCTGTTACTTTCTTGTTCTTCTTCAGAAACTGCATGGAACCTAGTATTTATTGTTCTGGAATGGATTCAGATATGGAAACCTCAGAGATGAGGAGCAGCCCTCCTCACCATTGAATATGCTCCGCGTCCCAAATTTCTTTCATCAGTTCTCTCACATTCTTCTCCCAGTCTTTCTTTTATTCGCTCTCTCTCTCTGTTTTCCAGTTCTTGCACGAACCACTGAGATGAATCCCATGGACTTCTCTCAGCTTTGCTTATGGTCTGTATAAGTGGATTTTGCTCACTCCTGTTCGATATTATCTTTGTAGAAAACATGCGGAAAAAGTGATGATAAAAACGCCCATTCTAGCTAAGCGGAATAGCTACTGGAATATTTTTTTAGTCATTTAATACATTATGCGATGTGTTTGTATAATTTTTAAAATAACATTTATATGGCTGCGCTCTCCTTTGCCTGATGGTATTTGAATAATAAAAAATGAGTTGAGTACAACTAAGTGCAATTTTTTCTATGTAACCTTAACATATGATGCATATAATATCATTTCTTCTTTCTCTTATGTTCTCTATGTATTTTCGTTCCATGTGCATGTTCCCTTCAGATTATTGGAAGCAAGGATAGTTTACTACTTATGAGGTAGGGAACTTTTAGAGAATGATGGACTACTTCCATTTGAAAGATTGAATATATAATTTGTTCTTTCTTTATTCAAATGTAGGAAATCCTTTGCAATAAGCCATGTAAACAGAGGAAATACATGTTCTGGTTTATGGGGGAAAATGTGATATTTTATGGAGGAAATTTAATTATAACTATTGATGAAGTATAATAGCACTCACATTCCATACTGAAAATGGGCAGGTTTTTTTTGTTTTGTTTTGTTTTTGTTTTTTAGGATTCTTATTCATATTTGTGTTTGACTTTATAACATTTAAAGTCAAATAAATAAATAAAAGAAACCTAAGCATTCTTTATTTTATTTTAAATTCCAATGTAGTTAACATATAGTGTTATATTAGTTTCAAGCGTACAATAAATATAGTGATTCAACAATTCCATCCATCACCCAGTCCTCATTACAACAAGTGCCCTCCTTAATCCCTGTTCTCTATCTCACCCTTCCCCTCACTACCTCCCCTCTGGTAACCATTAGTTAGTTCTCTATAATTAAGAGTGTTTCTTGGTTTGTCTCTCTCTCTCTCTCTCTCTCTCTCTCTTTTTTTCCCTTTGCCCATTTGTTTTGTTTCTTAAATTCCACATGTGAGTGAAATCATATGGTATTTATCTTTGACTGACTTATTTCACTTAGCTTTATGCTCTCTACCTCTATCCATGTCATCAAATCATAAGCATTCTTATTAATGAATCAATTTGTGTGTTTCCATTTCAAATCAATAAATAGGCTTATCATCTACTATTTTTAAAGTATCATGTCAGGTGTGGCCAAACGAGAGTAATTCAATGTCATAATTTTAATGTAGCATAAATCCACTTGAGGAGGACGCCTGGGTGGCTCAGTTGGTTAAGCGACTGCCTTCGTCTCAGGTCATGATCCTGGAGTCCCGGGATCGAGTCCCACATCGGGCTCCCTGCTCAGCGGGGAGTCTGCTTCTCCCTCTGACCCTCCCCCCTCTCATGTGCTCTCTCTCTCTCTCATTCTCGCTCTCTCAAATAAATAAATGAAATCTTTAAAAAATAAAAAATAAAATTTTAAAAAATCCACTTGAGGAAAAGCTACTATTAACATGTGAAAGGTTAAATTCTCAAATAAATTAGACAATAGTTAAAGAAACCAACATTGGAAATGGCATAACATAGCGTATAATCAATTTTCAGGTAAATGTGCAAAAATGTCAGTGCAAGTCAGAAGAGTAATGTATCAGTGCTAGTTGGCCTCATCTGGGAAATCTTTATAAAAGATATGGGATATAACCTGTAGCTTGAAGGATTTGTAAGATTAAGGTAGGTGAAACTGGAGAAGTACAGTTCGTTCAAAATAAGTTGAATACTTGAAGCTAATGGACCACAATGGAAAAGTACTGAAGAAAGAGAAGAAGATGATGATGATGAAGAAAAATCAATTTGAGTAGAAAATTCTTGTTGAGAAACTGGAAAAAAAAAAACATTTAAAAAGGCAGGTTGAGGCTTAGACATATTTAGTGGACAGAAGAGAATGAACAAAAGTGAATGTTTTTTTCAAACAATTCTGAGGTTTTCATAGACCAATTTGTAAGTGATGTGAAGGATTGATTAGTGGATGGGAAAAACTGGAAGCACTGAATCCAACTGGGACCATGGGTGGCAAACTTTGTACACAAGAGAATCTTTTTTTTTTTTTTAATGAAATCTAACTATGATCTCCAACATATGAAACAGATCAAAATGGCATCATTTTGGAGCAATGTATTTTTTTCAGGTCTGATGGGTACTTACATAGTTATTTGATGGGAATACAAGTTTAAACAATGGTATTTTCTAGTATATAAGAATTGTTATCTATAACATATTAAAGCGTGCCTGTTTATACTACAGTATAAAGGACATTTTGGAAGAGATATTCCTATCAGAGTGTACGGGGCTGCTGAAACAAGCTCTTCAGTTCACAGCTCACCGAGGTAGATTATTCAGGGAGCCTCAACATGAGAGGAAAATTGAACAGCCACAGATGATGAGGTTTATTCCCTGTAAAAAGCCTCTCAGTGCCTATCCATCACATACAGTCCTTCTCAGGGCTGATGAGGCCCCGTGTGATCTGGCACATCCTCACCTCCCCTGCCTCAACTATGGCCAACTCTCTTTAGTTGTTGGCTCTTACCAGTTATGAAACTATCTGAGTTCTTCAAATACTGTTATCTTTTCTCTTTCTCTGGGCCACGCTTTAGAATATCCCCTTTTCCTGTAGTCAGCATAACTTTGCCCTACCCCCAAACTAGTTTCAGCCTACCTTCTCCTTATTCCTGTAGTACTTGGTATTGTTGATTATTTGCTTGGTATCAGTCTGCCCTACTGGATTTCCTGCTCTGTAAATAGATGCAGATTCCTGACACATGGTTGTCAAATAAATGGATGGTCAACTCAAGGATTTTTTAAATAGACTTTATTTTTTAGATCAGTTTTAGGTTAACTACAAAACTGAACAAAAACTACAGAGATTTCCCATATACTCCCTGCCTCCACACATGCATAGCCTCTGCCACTATCTACTTTCCCACTAAAGTGACAGATACACTTTTAAATTGATGAACCTACATTGATACATAAATATTACCCAAAGTCCATGGTTTACAATTAAGATTCACTCTTGGTGTTGTACATTCCATGTGCTTGGACCAATGTATAATGACATATATCTACCATTATAATGTCATATAGAGCAGTTTGTCATAAAAATCCTCCATATTCTGCTTACTCATCCCTCCCTTCCCTTAACTTCTGGCAACCACTGATCTTTTTATTGTCTCCATAGTCTTGCCTTTTCCAGAATGTCATATATTTGGAATTATGCAGTATGTAGACTTTTCAGATGGACTTCTTTCACTTAGTAATGTGCATTTAAGTTTCCACCAATTCTTTTCATGGCTTGATGTTTCATTTCTTTTTAGCGCTAAATAATATTCCATTATCTGGAGAACCTTAGAATTTGGCCTCTCGGTGAATTTTGTCACAGTTTATTTATCCATTTACCCACTGAAGGACATCTTAATTGATTCCAAGTTTTGGCAATTATGAATAAAGCTGCTACAAACATCTGTGTATAGGTTTTTAAATAAATTCAGTTTTAAACAAAGTAAGTAAAGACACTTGAGTAAAAATATTCAAAAATCATCTGGACATTTATAAGTTAGCATTTGTATGGGAGAGGATACACTTGTAATACGTATATATATATTTATAATAGTCATTTGATTTTTAGTTTCTTTAATGAAATCTTCTACATACTAGATACTGTATTTGGTGCTGGAAACACAAAGTTGAGAATTAGAGTTCTTGAATTTAAAGATCTCATAGAACAGTAGGAAAAAACAGAAACAAATAATCCCAACAGGGACACCTGGGTGGTTCAGTCAGTTAAGTGTCTGCCTTCGGCTCAGGTAATGATCCTGGGGTCCTGGGATTGAGTCATGCATCGGGCTCCTCCTGCTTGACAGGGAACCTGCTTCTCCCTCTCCCTCTGCCTGCCACTCCCCCTGCTTGTGCTCTCTCTCTCTCTCTCTCAAATAAATAAATAAAATCTTAAAAAAATAACACGTTATAATATGGGGAGTACCACAATGTAAGTATTTTAGAGTTGTGATCAATTCCATATGGTGGAGGCAGAGAAGACTTTGCAAAACTGATGGCATTTGAATTGAACCTGAAGGAAGAGGAGGAGCTCACAGGCAGATGATTTGAGAATAGTTATATATAGAGCCAGAGTTTAGAAAAAAATACACAGTAGGCTGATGTTGGGGAAATAGTGTGAAATTAAGCTAGAAAGATGGGTTGATCAGATGGGGAAGGGTCTTTTAGGCCCTGCTAATGAATTTGAACTTTTTCTTATATTAGTGATAATCACTGAATAATTCAAAGCACAGTGTGATGTGAATGAAGATTTTAGAAATATAACCCCATTGTCTGGAAGGTAGGATAAAAGAGATGAAGATGACGTCACAGGAGACTAGGAATGCTAAAGGGCTAGTTCACATCAAAATGATTCTGATCTGTGATTATGGAAGTAGAGGTGAAATAGGAGATTCCACACATATTTAAGAAGTGGAATTTATAGGACAGTTACATTCAATAATATTGTTTATCCTATCCTTAAGTTTTCCTTTAAAAGTACACTAGGATCTTTCTGATTAATGAAAATAATAGTATATGGAGAAGGTGTAAATAGAAATGCCACTGATGTTTTATCACAATGAAAACTGTTTGGATTAATTTTCTATATTCCCTGACCAGAGTCCTTAAAAACACACTGTTTTTATAAATTATTATTTTCCTTTTTAATATATATTTTACCAGGCTAGCTTTTGAACTTCTGTTTTATAGATTTTAGATGTCGAGATACAGGGAGGCATGAGGCATGAGTTTCCACTGAGGAAATTAGAGAATTAAAAGCGTTAAAGGGCCATTGAATACATTTTGTAACACAAAGTGTTAATGATTGACATGTCATATGGACTGAAAGGTTGGCATAGATCTAGAATAAGAGTAAGTAAAACTCTCAGACACTTCTTTGATGATCAATATTGGCATATTCTGTTTGGTATGGATGAACAGCAGAGGAAAACAGTTAAATCTACGAGCACTAAATTAATTCATTAATTGTCTTTAATTAGCAATTTGGTTTTTCCACGTGAGTAACTTTGTTGGGAAGTTATTGCCTTTTGTAACTGTGGGTTAACAATTAGCTAATAAGATTTTCTGAGAATAAATTGAGATATTGAGATAGCAGATGTCATTATGATTAGAAATTAAGATAACAACCAGGTGATTTACTGTGGTATCACCAACAAATTGAAATCAGGAGGAAATCAACTGAGAGAACATTGTGGGTGCTGTTGTTCCCATTGTGGTTGTTATGTGTTGCCAGTATCACTGTGTGCATGTGTACATGTCTATGTGTCAATATGCTTTTTTTTTTTCTCATTAAACTCCAGGTATGACAGTGATAGCTGGTGCCCGCCATTACCGGTACAAACATACTTACACCAGGGTATGGAAGATGAACTGGAAGAAGATGATGATCGTGTCCCAACACCTCCTGTCCGAGGCGTGGCTTCTTCTCCTGCTATTTCCTTTGGACAGCAGTCTACTGCAACTCTTACACCATCCCCACGGGAAGAGATGCAGCCCATGCTGCAAGCTCACCTGGACGAGTTGACAAGAGCCTATCAGTTTGATATAGCCAAGCAAACATGGTAAATATTCTTGTTAGGTCAGGGGACCCAAGCCTTCAGCACAGGGATAGAAAAAATGTTCTTTTACGATATAGTCACAAGAAGTTCTCATAGAACAATACAGCTGGGATTAGAAATAGTTTTGTGCAACTCATTAATCATCTGGATAAAGAAATTGGCTAAGGAAACGTTAAATAATTTGATCAAAGTCACATAACTGGTTAAAGAGTAAACCGGAGCAAGAATTCAGATCTGCTGAATTTCAGGCTAAACTGCTTTTGGCTACACCAGAATCTTATCTAATTTACAGGTTAGCTTCAATTAGCTTATCCTTGAACTCATTTCCAATGCCATAGTAAAAGACTCCTTTTAGATTCTTCCAAGTGCCTGTGATTAATTCTGTATGTGGTCGTGAATATGTAAATGTAAGCTTCTGCAAATCACATATGGTCAGTGTCAGTTATTAAAAGATCCTTGGGCTGAATTAAATGAGACAGAAAAAAAACAGCAATATTAGTAGATGCATTAAAAAGTAAAACCTAGAATAAATTACAAATCCCAAATTCCTTTTTTTTTTTTAATCAATCCACACCCTTTCCTACGGTAGAGATGGCAATCTACTTAGGTATCCTGTGCAAGCATGGAAAGAGTACAAGTGGGATGAGCTCTCACAATTTTGTACAAGTTCTCTAATGTGCTCTCTTTTTTCCCAAATAATGACATGTAAGTCTGACTCTTGAAATCTCAGTGGCATACCTCTGATTATCTTCTATTGATTTCCATGATGTAATTGAAATTAATTTTTTTATAAAATAGAATTTGCTTTTCTTTTTGATAGTTTTAGATACTAGGATACTTGATAATGAGATGAATCTCATTCTCAGTGTTAATGAAATCTTTCTTTTAAAAATACAGCAAAATATACAGAGATACTAAAACCAGCCCAATCACATAAAGCTTATTACGAACATAAGGATCTTTTCTTAGAACCAGAGGTTTCTGAACATTTTTTTTCTCAGTCATCCGATGTTTTCTCAAAGGCCTCAATCTACTGTTAAAACAGTATTCTTTTGCATCAGGCTGCTTCATAAAATACCACTATTTAAGTTGAAGCCCACTGCTTTAAGATCCAAAGGATTTCTTTCAGATTAACTAATGCAACCAGGTACTTTAGTTATTTAAGGCACAGATTCTAGCTCAGGTGTTCTCAAATTTGCCTGCATTTTGGAATCACCAGGATAACTTTAAAATATAGTGCTATCTAAGCACCACCCCTGATATTCCAGATCGCTACTTACCAGCTGTATGACAGTGAGCAACTTGCTTAACCTTTGTGTGCTTCCACCCCCATTTGTAAAATGATGATGCTCATACCAATTAGCTCATATACGATGTGAGAGCACAGTCTCCAAGACCACCCTCGGTTCCAAGAACTCACTAGAAGGAGCCGTAGAACTCATTGAATACCAGGACACTGAAAGTTATGGTTTATTATATTGAAAAGATACAGATTAAAATCTGCCAAGAGAAAAGATGCAAAGGACAGAGTCCAGGAAAGTTCCAAAGCTAGAACTTCCAGTTGTCTTCTCCCAGTGGATTTGTGGAAAGCATTACTTTCCCAGCAACAACATAGGACAATATGCATGGAGTATTGCCAATCAGGGAAGCTCATATGAACCTTGAGTTTCATGGTCTTTCTTGCAGCTTTGTCACATAGACATGGTTGGCTATCTGCATGGCTGATCTCAGTCTCTAGCCCCTCCAGAAGACTAGCTGATACCATGTGACTGAAAGCCCCTACCATAAATCACATTGTTAGACTTTCTGGAGAAGCCTAAGGTCTCCAGGTGAACAAAGACACTTCTATCAGATAGGACATTCTAAAACTTAGAGAGAAATTACCTCCCTGGAGCACAAAGCAAAAGCTTAAGTTCTCTTTGGGCAAGGTCAAATTCTTTATTATTCATCACAGTTTTTGTGAGAATTAAGTGAATTCTGCCTGGCTCAGTTGATAGAGCATGCAACTCTTGATCTCAGGGTTGTAAGTTCCAGCCCCATGCTGGGTGTAGAGATTATTTAAAAATAAAATCTTAAAAAAAAAAAAGAGTTAAATGAGCTTGCTCTTACACAGGACCTAGTCTAGTATCTAGCTGTATTATAGCTGTTATTATTCAGAATGGCTCGGGTTTTCACCTGAATTGCTCATTGCTGTCTTTCCACTCTTAGAAGGGCACTACCCTTCGTGAGTGTTGCATAAAGGTTTGCTAAATGGGTGGACAAACTAGTTCTCCACCTGCTCCAGGTACCCATAGGGCAAACCCTGTTTCTTTCGCTGAGTATGTTTCTGTTCAGTCCAACAATCCTCCAGGGTGTCATTAGTGACGCCCTTTGTAAAAGTTATGAGCCTGTCTGTGCTCGCACAGAATCTCAACCTTCAGGAACAGAATGCCCTCCTCATCTGAGCTGCACATCAATATCACGGGAGGAGCATTTTAAAAAAATGCTAATTCCCAGGCTCCACCTCCAGGGAGTCTGTTCATATTGACCCATGCAGTGCATAGCACTGTGCTCATCATTACAAGAGATTTATAGATATTTTGCACCCTCTTCCTATTTCAGTTTATCTCCTCCTCTTGCTGAACTCAAGGATTACATTTTACGCCTTAATGTATATTTGTTCCAATCAAGAGGTGTCAGCAATGATGTAGGACTGGAATGTTGGTCTCTTTGGTCCTTTCCAGGACAAAAGTGCACACCATTAAAGGAGAATGAATCATGTATATAAATATCACCTTATATTATCTTGCTCATGACTGGACTCAGTCCATCCTCGATTCATAAACAGAATTTGAGGCAACATTTACAAGATGTCATCATCAACACTCAAGATTTTCTATACTGGTAGTTTAGAAACTTCCTGATTTTGCATGAATGAGCTATGATGACTGTCAGATAAAGACTTGGGGCCTCAGATTCCTGATCTGTTAAATTAAAAATGTGGCTCCTAGAACTAACATCTTAGGGTTTGTTTTTTTTTTTAACATTGAAAGATTTAAAATGTTGTTAACATTGGAATTGGTTGCCAGTTCAAGAATGCAGTTGGGTGAGGAATGTTAAACAAATTCTGGAAGAAAGAAATATTTTCTCCAAAAATGCAAGTGTTAAAAATCATCTTGTATCTTTAATTCAAAAACTTAGGGTAAAAATGCATAACACTTGACTTACATGTGCCTTAAGTAGCCTACATCTTTTAAATACTTAGTATTGAGATTTTTTTAAAAAAATTATTAAGATATGTGGTGTATTCACTCCTTAATTACAGTAACAAAAAGCAATAACTTTCCTTTATATCATGGCATTTATAATTTAAAAGAAACTCTTAAGTAGTCACAAAATAAATCAACTGAACCCCAGTGTCCAGCTCTCCATTTTGCTAGCCATGCCATTTGAAACAAGTCACTTCTAAGACAAAGGTGATAATACAAGTTCTGTCTACGTCACAAGGTCGAGATTGAAGTTACACATGCATTGCAACGGGTATGTTTAGCACACCTCATGTTTCAAACACAGAGAGTGCTCAGATGAATCTTTTCTATATTTGAGATGTTTTAGATTTTGGGGGCTAAAACAGAGGCACAAATAAGAAGCTAGAACATAAAGGAACCATTCCTACGTTAAACTGGGTTAAAGTTGAAACAACCACCCAGCCTGATTCATGGGGGATGTGTTGGAAGAAAACCTTGTAGGGCAGGCACTGTGCTCCTGTCTGGGAGAAGGGTTATTGGTATTAACACTTCATGTGACATTTTTTTCTTCATAAGGGCCAGCAGGTCACATGGACCACAAAGGCTGAGTAGAATTTTGATGTTAAACTGTAAACAAAATTATTATATTCTTTTGGGACCAAAAAAAAATTTGCTTTAAGGAGTTATTTGTGGCAAATACTCATAGTCTCCTTTGGATGATTTATTTACACAAAAATGCTGGGTCTGTATTTTTTCTCTGTATATTATCCCATAAATACCAATGGAAGAGTGTAACAGTCTACACTGTTGTTGTTTTGACCAGTCATGTATACATAGCCCATTGTCTCTGCTGAAACGTAAGAAAGCACCGTAAGCTCCAAAATTAGTTAACAGAAAGCAGGAAGATAAAATGAGTCGTCATCACATGCTGTTTAATTCTAATCTTGTAGGATGTTAATAAATTCCCTTTTTCCCCCATTTGAATTCTAGGCACATTCAAAGCAATAATCAACCTCCACAGCCCCCGGTTCCACCATTAGGTTACATGTCCGGAGCCTTGATTTCCGATTTGGAAACAGATGTTCCAGATGATGATGCTGATGATGAGGAGGAAGCTTTAGAAATCCCCCGGCCCCTGAGAGCACTAGAGCAGACACCTGGATCCAGTATGGACAATCTAGACAGCTCTGTGACAGGTAACGGAACTGATTTAATAGGAATAACTGACCTATTTGTAACATTAAAATGCATCAAAAATCAAATACTTTCTTATGTAAGATTTATTCCACTCTAACTATTTCTATAACATTTTAAATATGTTAATATTAAACACAAAATTCTAAAAGGATTTGGAAATACTTTTGCTGCAAAAATGATAAGAAAATTCATGAATTTTAAAAAGCTTTAAAGACATGAAAGAAAACTCAATTATATCCAGCTTTCATGAAAAGTTCACTCTACTGGGGAACCAAGTCTATTACATAAAAAAACCTTGACTTTTAGAAATGATATATTTTGTATATCAGGAGCAACATACAAAGTGAATGCAATCTTAAAACGCTTCTCGATATTTCACTCCGTAAAATCATTCACCGATGAAAATAAGCAAGTCTTCAGAATAAGCCTCTCTAAGGTTGCACAAGGTATTATTTTTGGAGTGGAAAAAATGTATAGCGAGATAAGCCATACATTTACGCACTTCATATCATTGGATTCAATAATTTCTCGTCTCCCAAGAAATATAGTTATTTTTGCTATTTACTCCTTCAGCGTCCTCTGCTTTGCTCACCATGTGAAAGGTTGCAGTTGCTACTCTCCTAGGAGGATCCCAGGACTGCAACCTATTGCCAAGGATTTAAGTTTATCCCATTTTGTTGAAAAAACTTGAATCCTAACGTGTACACAGTGAATATGGAGAAACATAAAAATTTCATCTTTCTATTCCAGTAGGTATCCCTTCTTTGACACACACACACACACACACACACACACAAATGTCTCCTATAGGACAATAAAGACATAATTACCACAAAGGTAGATCTTGCCTTTGCCGGGCATTGGGTCTTCTCAGAAAATCACCCATTTCTGTATTGTCTTGATGATATTGTCTTCATCCTTGGAGGCAAGTACAGTCCCGTTTAATTCATTTGTACTCCAGCGCTCCCAACTTACACAGATTTTGCACTACGCATTAGAGTTCAGCCAACACTGATGGAAACTTCTTTATGGCAGTGATGGAGAAGGATAAGGACCTATATGTTTCCTCTGTATGCCTTCCTGAATAACACAACGTGTGACGCATGAGTCCACTTTTTTTATTTTGTTTTGTGTCTTACCTGGGGGCAGGCATGTCTGCTTGCCAGGCTAATTAAGATTTAAGAACTGCAGATATACTGCTGTGATTTGAAATCCAGATCCAACCGAAGGTGGCAGAGCAAAAGTTTAAATCTTTGAATGCAGAGAGCTAACTTATTAGTACACTATTATGTTAAGCCCCTTTGCCTGAATTTGAAGCATAATCTCCTTAGGGGTAAAATTCTGCATATTTTTGCATATCTCACTAATGATACTGAACTCTTTTCCATCAGGAATGCAATAAGAATTGCAAAAATAACATAAAAAAGGGCAGCTATAGCCTATGTAGTTCTTTTATTAAATATTATAATGTCAGAGATGAAAAATATATCTCTAAATCAGGAGACTGCCATTTTGTACTTTTCCATGCTCACCTGTTAGAAACATGTTAGGGTATTTAATATGAATGTGGTTAAAACCAATCTGCCTTTCTCCTTGTAGTGAGTATACTCTTCATTCCAAATGAAGCTTTTATTGCTAAGAAAACAATCTGTTTTCCTCCTTGAATTCACTGCTTAATTACCGCTGTGTGTAAAAACCTCAGGGTGTTTAGGTATGTATTACGTGACGGATTTACCCTACGAATAATACACGTCCTCAGTGTAGGAAGCTGTACTCTACAAAGTAGCCGAAGAGGAAACTTTACTTTCTTCTTCTCTTTTTTTTTTTTTTTGCTCTGCGATAACTGTGGGGAAGCTATGCTCAAAGATTTAATTTGTCTTCTAGTAGATAAGTATAATGTAAGTAAATATGAATTAATATAAGAGTAAATATGTTTTCTCAAAAAACCGTGTGTGTGTAGGAAGTGTGAATGACTGTATAGATGTGTGTGAGAGTATAGGTAGGGTTTGTGGTTATATCTGCATGTGAGTGGATGCGTGTGTGTGTGTGTGTGTGTGTGTGTGTGTGTGTGTGTGTGTGTATGAGTATAGGTAGGGTTTGTGGTTATATCTGCATGTGAGTGGATGTGGGTGTGTGTGTGTGTGTGTGAAAGAGAGTATATGTAGGGTTTGTGGTTATATCTGCATATGAGTGGATGTGTGTGTGTGTGTGTGAGTGTGTGTGTGTGAGAGAGTATAGGTAGGGTTTGTGGTTATATCTGCATGTGAGTGGATGCGGGTGTGTGTGGGTGTGTGTGTGAGTGGATGCAGGTGTGTGTGGGTGTGAGTGGATGCGGGTGGGTGTGTGAGTGTAAATAGGATTGTAAGTGTATTAGAGAGTGTGTGTGTGTGTGTACGTGCAGGCATGTACACGTAAGTGGAGATGGCCCTGAGGTGAATATATGTACAAACCAAATGTTACAGAAATCAACCTACTGATGTATATTATTCTAACGTGTTTATGTTTTCTTCAGACACTTAAAGCTAGTTTAATGGTGCTAAATGAGGTGGGCAATAAAACAGACACTGTTTCCATTGGCTTTTTATGTTTTTAAGATGGTAAGTGCCCACAGAGAGGATTCTGATCTTACTGTATATTACTTGGGGTTCTAAATTCATGTGTGGTATGAGGAAATCAGGCATTACTTTCACCTAAATCACCTGGTAGAGATTTTCATTTTCATGAAACTAATAACCATTTTTATTAAATGGAACAAACAGTTCTATTCCATTCCCTGAAACTCTAAAGCCAACCAGAATGATAGCCCAATGATAACACAGAGATGGGTTAATAAGCCTGTGTGTACAATTATTCAGGATTTTACTTGGATATATCACATTCCAACCCTTAATCGCATTAAGTAATATCAGCAGCTAATAGGGTGCAGAACCCATCTTTATAAAGAAATAATTATATTAATTCCCAATATTTTCATAACAACGAAGTAATTTGTGATAGATATCTTCAATTTTGAAATAATGGTTCATGAATGGAAAAGCAAGAAGAGAGGGAAATATCTGTAGTTCCATATCCCATAATCTCATGTCTTAGCCTGGTTGGTCTGCTATAACAAAAGGCAGTAGACTGGGTGGCTTAAACAACAAGCATTTATTTCTCACAGTTCTGGAGGCTGGGAAGTCCAAGATCAAGGTGCCTGAGATCTGGTTCCTGGTGAGTTCCTCTTTCTAGCTAGCAGGCAGCAGTCTTTGTGCTGTGTTCTCACATGGCAGAGAGAGACAGCAAGCTCTCTGGTCTCTCGCTCTCTCTTTTTAAAGATTTTATTTATTTATTTGCCAGAGAGAGAGTGAGAAAGCCAGAGAGCACAAGGAGGGGGATCAGCAGAGGGAAAGGGAGATGCAGGCTGCCCAATGAGCAGAGAGCCCCACGTAGGGCTCGATTCCAGAACCCTGGGATCATGACCTGAGCCACAGGCAGATGCTTAACGGACTGAGCCACCCAGGTGCCCCTAGTCTCTTTTTATAAGGTCACTGATCCCATCGTAATGAACCCACATTCATGGCCTCATCTAAACCTAATATCTCCCAAACACCCCACCTCCTATACATTAGGGATTAGGGCTTCAATACATGGATTTTAGGGAGAAATCAACAGTTGGTTTCCAAAGCTCAGTAATATGGAAAATGTATTTGCAAACCTTCTATATTATATTTATTCCCACAACAAACATTTATCAGATATCTCTTCCTTCCAATCTGTTGACTAGGAATTTAGATATAATAATAATAATGATAATGATAATAATAATGTTATCAACAACAACAACAAGAATATTATCTTGCACATATATAGACAGCCCTTAGTAGGTACAAGACACCCTACTAAGCAGTGGCCTGTTTTTTTGCTGTGGCTCTGTGAGCTAAGAATGTTTCTTACAAAAACAAAAAATAGACAGCAAAGTCTCAAATATAGGGTATCTGGCACTTTAAAGAAAAGTTTGCAGATCCTTGTCCTAAAGTTTTAAAATATATTAATTCACTTAACTGTCACAACCCTATTTTTAAAAAGATTTTATTTATTTATTCGACAGAGAGAGAGAGCAAAAGAGGAAACACAAGCAGGGGGAGTGGGAGAGGGCAAAGCAGTCTTCCCACTGAGCAGGGAGCCCGATGCAGGACTCGATCCCAGGACCCTGAGATCATGACCTGAGCCGAAGGCCTAACGCTTAATGACTGAGCCATACAGGTGTCCCTGTCACAACCCTATTTTTATTCTCATTTTATAGATAAGGAAATTGGGCCATAGAGGGGTTCAAAGTATTTTTAAGGTTACCTACCTGATAAGTGGCAGAAGAATTTTCAAAATTTGTTCTCACTCTTTAAGATAAATTACCATGATCCCTTCTCTGGATATGCCCAACTTTTTTTTTTTTTTAATCTCTGAATTTAACATATTTAAGAAGAAAATGATTTCCTGGTCTATTACTTAACATATGGATCTCTGTCTCTGTCCCTATCTCTCTGTGTCTCTTCCTTTCTGTGTGTATGTGTGTGTGTACATATACGAATAAATAAATATATATGTATATGTACATATATATATACACACATACAAATACAAAATATAATTTTATCTCTGGAAACATTAGTCCTTACCCCCATACACTTAATCAAGATTAAAAATATCTTAACTTTTAGATGTAACTTTTATTATTTATTTTCTTATATTTAGTTCTATATTCAGTTATAGTAACTCATGCTAACAAAAATCAACTGCATCAGCACTTTTTATAGGAAATCTCTTTTATAATTTAATTTATACTATAATTTTAACCTATTTGGTTATAATAAAGTATAAAACTATCTTGATTATAGCACATCACACTCTGGGGCTAGAAAGTAAACATCCAGAGTTGTTTCAGTCTTCAGGACTATGCTTACCATATTTCCTCCTTAATGCCAAATCCACTATTTTGGGGTAACGGGACAAGGAGAGGAGTTAATACTTCTTTCTATATCTTCCATGATGGGAGTCCAGGGTAAGAGTTTCCTGAATTTAATGACTCCACCACAGGAAAAAAGAAACAGAAGGCAATGTGAGAGAGGACAGAAGGAAAATGTCCTGTACCTGGTGCCAAGATTCTAACTGCTTCACTGATCACAGAAAGTGCAACGGAGAGTGAGTGCCATGAAGTGAAACGAATAAAAGTTTCCTTAACTGCTGGACCCCACATAAATACTACGGCTGAAAGGAAATCGTGGCTTTATATTTTCTGTATTTTATGTCCTTGGAGGTTTTTACTGGAACTCCCCAACCAGATCATTTTGAAAACAGTAAAACCTGGCAGCCTCACCACCTTCCTCGACCACACAGCTTTTAGAGAATTGGCCACTCGAGAAAGTGTGAACTGATGCCTTGCTTTTGTTGCACAAAATTAAGTAAAATATTTTAGAATTAGGGGAATTTCAGAGATAAGGCTACAAATAATTAAATCACTTTCTTAGACTACTTCAACAGCTGTGATGTATTTAAAAAGATATTAAACATATACTTCAGAATTTAACAGATAAAAGGGGAATATCATATATTCAAATTTTATCTGAGTGAGACAAGTTAACAGGTGCCATATGTCCCAAGGAAGAAATTTTGTAATGACTTATTTTGCTTTCCGTATATATTACACATTCTTTCCCTCTGAGGAATGGAGGTGTAATTGTTGCATATTCAATATGTTTCAGTGAAAGAAGGTTTCTAAAGATTAGACATGTTTTTCTACATTTAAGCAGAGGTCAATATCTGGATTGATTTGTCCAAAGACACTTATAGCTGAAGATTTTATTTAACAGATATTTAGACTGATTGCACTTAATAGGAAGAGTTCCTGGATTAAATATTGGCTGAAAAAATGGGGGACAACCAGTTTTTGTATTTCATAAAAATGGTAATGCAACAATTAACAGGGTCATATTATAAAGCACAGACTTTACTCTAGCTTAATGGATCTAAGGATAAGCATTTATCAGCAAGGAAGGATTTAGCATAAAGCGACATGTAAATGAATTGATGACTGATCATAAATTAATTTTAGTGCTGAAGATGTAATAGAGACACAGCAAGATGCCACTTTATCATGGTATTTTACTGCTCAGTAACATTTGAGCAACAACTTAATGTCCTATATGCAGTTCTTCTTTAATAGCTTGAATAAATTTGAGATTTTTTGGCCTTTCAGCAACTTTAAACCTGAGAAATTTCCAAAGATTGAAAATGTAAACACAAATAAATTTGGCTATGTGACATAAATTCATTTTTCATTAAATGTTTAAATATGTATTGATGATGTTTGGGGCTATAACATGTCAAATTGGTATGGATTGCTTATAATTTGTAAAGAATCTCTACCTGAACTCATTCACTTGGTGAGTGAGTGTTCATTTTAATGTTTATGTTTATATTTACATTTATGAAAGAAAACCAGTTATCCCCAAACTTGCTTACTTTCTAATTCATGAATCAATGCGTTTCTTTCCTTCCTATCATTGCCTTCTTTTTTTGTAATGGTTTATCCAAATGTTCAGATCATTCCTGATGCTTAAATCTAAAAAAAGAGCAAGAACGGTAACCACAGAGAGGCAAAATCAGTGATTGCCAAATAAATGTAATAGTTATACAACATGGAAGAAATTTAATATACGTTATATATTTTTTCTTCATGGTGTATTGGAAATTTTGTTTTAAAATATTCCCCACAAATATACCCATTCCATAGATCATACTTAAATAGAGACAAGGGGCTATCAAAGATAAAGAGTGAGGGACAAAGAGGAAAGAAAATTTATTGTCTTCTTTTTGTTTGTTTCCTTCTTGCCCTCCATTTTGAAGGTGAACTCAACTATACTAACCTGAGGTCACTTGCCCCTCTTTAGCTTGGGTTATGAGGCTTCCTGTTGCTCACCAAGGCCAAAGCTGTAATGGCATGTGTCTCTTCAACTTTGAAGTCATCTATCTAGTTTCTTAGCTCTTACACAGAGTAGCAAAGAAAACAGAGCTGGTGTTCTTTCTTTATTGACCAAAACCTACTCAAAGCCATGTCTTCCATGCTACTCTCTCTTCCCATGGAAAAGAAAAAGAAAGCACCAATTTCATGAATAACTGAGATTTCTGAGGGCATAGCAAGGAGCATTAACAATCAAGGTAAACTCAGAGCAAAGGCACCAAAGTAGCTGAAGTGTTTAGGGACTGGCAAACTTGTAGGATGAAATCTGCATATGAAGGACTCACTACCACAGGAGATGAACAGGGTGTTTTTGAAAAAGTCAAGCTAAGAGTGAGTCAAGTGAGTCAAGCTAAGTGACATCTCTGCTAAGAGATGTCACTGAGTGACATTTCTTTAGTGACACTGCTGTGGTGTAGGACTTTTCCTACTTTTTCAGGTTCAGAGACTGTATTTGTCAAAATGATAAATCCTGAAGCTCGAACCACACAGCAAGCCAACTTGAACAGGAAAAAAAAAAAATGAAAGAAAGAAAATCCAGTTATTTCTTGGCTGGTTATCGTGGAGAAAATAGAATTAAAACAAAAAAAATGGGCTAAGTACATTAACATAGGTGGTTGAGTGTGGATGGAGAACGCAGGAAAAAAAAGCAAATCACCACTTCATATAACATTATTATCTTACACTAAATAAGATATTGATAAATGTCAGTATTCAAACATATCAAAACATAGCTAAGATATATATATTAATTAATTAATTTTTTAGTTTTCCCTTTCGGGTAATAACTCACTTCTTTTCCTATTGTCCAAGTTATCAACAAGACTGACATTATATTCCTTACTTAATACATTTTCTACAAGTTCTTATGAGCATATTTTTTCTGTAAATAAAATAAGTTCATTGCTAGGAAATGGCACATGGGCTAGAATTACATATAGGATTTATGGTGAATAATGAGAACATTGAAGACATTTAATTCAATATGCTCAATGTTTGTTGAATTTCTCCTGGGCAAAGCCCCCATAGAAGAAATATGAAAATGAGTAAGAGTCCCCCACTTCCAGAGTTCCACTGTCTAGAAGAAGAGCCATTTATATGCAAGGAACTGTAGTTTGTAGAGACCAGATATGCTACTGTATGCATACTATTTGAAAAACACAAGGAGAGAAATTGATTCCTCCTAAGACAGGGTTAAAGGTGAGGTGGAATCAAGGTGATAAGAAGGCTGTTGCTTGGGACTTTCAAGGTTGGCGGTGGTCAGTAGAGTTAGCGACAATCCAGAGTTGTGTTGAAGGAACCAGAGGTAATGCTGTGTATGTAGGTCAGGCAGTGGGACTACACAGGCTGTAAGAGGGTGGAGGGCTGGAAGGGTGGGCGGGGCCAGATCCTGAAGGATCTCAAAGTCTCAACTTGGGATCCGGATGTGGCCTTAGCAAACCGGGTAAGGTTTTGAATGGAGGAACAAAATGAGAAAAATAATTCAGATGACAATGAGGAAGATAAGAAGGGACCAGAAGGAAATCAAGAGGTGCCTAAGAATGAAATTGGAGACAGAGAAAAAGGAGATGCTTGTTTGGAGAGGGAGTTTCGGAGAGCTGACACGGATTTAGTTGCAGATGCTCCGCAGACTTTTAGAAATACAGAAAACGGTGCATAGAAGGGACCAGGATGGGGCTCTCACGAATTTCAAAATTCTCCTCAGTTCTAGGGTTTCATATTCTCTGGTGATCACTGACTGAATCACTTTGACTTTTTTCTTATCTGCTGTAACATTATATTGCAAAGCCCATTGCATCATTTCTCCTTTCGTTTTGGGCTGTTGGTGCTTGACTTGTGATTATTAACTCAGAAATGGTTCTATCAGAGGAGGCTCAGTTGCTGCTGTTATCTGGCCTTCCTTGCAGTGGCCTGTGTCAGGGGAATTTGTTTGGAAAGTAAAAAGTGTATCTCTGTTCTTTTGGCAAATAGAGTCAAAACTCTTTCTCTGCTACACTTAACACCCTTTTAACTTCTCGGGTTCTTCTAACCCCTCTGGTTTCTGTTTTCTCTCTCTTGAAAGTGCGTGAACCCATGTGATTGTATCCTGGCACCTGGACTAAAAATACAAATACTGCATCACAGCAACACTCCTAACTATACTGTTTTCTCCCAAACACTGGAGAAAATTGGGGGGGGGGGACATCTATGGCACTTGATTTTAATCTCTTTTTTGGGAATGTGTAATTGGTTGATGTAGAAAGCATAAATGAGCTTCTTATAAATATTTTTTTGGCTCTCTTTTTTAAAAAGTTAGGCTAAGCGACACTTGGCACTTTATTGTGCCATAAATTAATGGTACACAACTTAATAAATATTGTAATATTAATTGTATCAAGTAATAGATTAAGGTTTCCGTGTGCCTTGGTTCAAGAAAAAAATCTAAACTTGTAAATGACTTGCTGAAAAATTAAGAAGACAAGGTATTTCTCAACATCTTCATGTTTTGCAGTTCTTGACACATGAAAGTGCAGTTCTTTTCCTTTATTGCCATTATTGTGTTTTGCAGAAAAATCCATATTAATGCCAGTTATATCCTTCATAATGGTTAATTTTCTAAGACAAAGACTCATAGTAAAGAGAAACCTGGAGTTCTTAAAACAATTAAAAAGCAAAGAAAGCATCCTGAGCTTTGAAATTAATGGAAATTTTTAAAGATACACTTTTTCTTTTGTTCTAAGTCTATATGCTCTGATACTATTTATACTTTTTTTGTTTTCGGTGTTTGTTGTTATATGTCCTGATTATTTCAATATGTATTTTAAAATCTTGAAATGATTCTAGCACTTCCACAGTACACCAGTGTATGTCGAATGGAAATCATTGTTTGAGTCTGCATTTAATTCAAAATATATGTTCACCCTCTTCCTTCATCGGAGTCCTTGATAAGTCTACTTTAAATACACTACGATTTATTTCAATAGAAGTGTTCTTCTCTGAATTGTAGGGCTAAAATATACGTAGCAATTCTCTTTCAGAAAGTGATTACGTGATAATTTAAACAATGTCAGACTGGAACTATACGAAACATGTTTTGTTTATGTGTCGCAAACAGGTACAGGTTTTAAAGGAGATTCATTCTTCTGCACTAGGAATGTTTCAACCATGGAGGAGGCTTGCATGTGGCTGCAGAAGTCAGGATGAAACCAGATTTACCTCAAGGAGGAGTGAGGAGTTGAGGCAGCCTACTTGTTCCTTAGTAGAGTGTGTGCAAGGAGATGGGCTGTCCAATATATACCACTCACTAGACAACTACATTTGTTTTTAGGTTCAATGGTAAATGGATGGGGCTCTGCATCTGATGAGGATCGTAACTTTTCTAGTCATAGATCTAGCGTAGGTAGCTCCTCCGATGGCTCCATTTTGGCCAGTGGCAGCTTTGCACACGCACTGGTGGAAGCGGCAGATAAAGCTGGTTTTAGGCTGCATGGAACCAGCCTTACAAGAACAGGTTGGTAGACCCTGAGTCCACACTCTTTGCATGAGAGAATCTTGTCCTTTAGACACTGAAATATTTTTCTCCTGTTCTTTCTCCTCAGTGAGTCTGACTGCAGGGCTTTCTGTGATATGCATGACCACCGTTGCGATCCTCAATTACCAGAACTTTCTTCTGATGCTACTTTTTTGCAGAGCCAAGAATAGGCTTCTACTCACCACCTTCTATCTGTTCTTTCCCGTTCCCTTCGTGGCTCTGCTGAGTAATTGGAAAATGCTTCCTTTTTAAATTACAACCAAGCTGCAACTGAGATTGTCATTAAATTTTCAATAACTCACATGTTGCAAAATTCTCACACAATCGATCATGTGCCCAGTGATTAAACTTATTCAGCTTTTATCACCATTACTTTCCTTTGCCCCATTTCTTTCTGCAAATGCATTTTCTGGGAAGGCTTTCTCAGCATGGGGTGAATGGGTCTAAGGCTGTCAGTCTAACAGTACAAATGGCTGATGGTCTTATTAATTGTTTGGCTGTTAAAATCTTAACCCAATAATTTATTATCTGTTTTAAAGGATGCTAATTAAAGATACACCTACTGCATTTGCAACTTGAATAAAATGATGACTACATGTGATTGCTCTTGCCATAATCTAATTTGGGTTTCTGAGAACAATTGAGTACCAATTATATAATTTTTCATGTATCTGATTCTTTTCCCCAAAAGAAATGTGGGATTCATTCTAATAATAGATGAGTAATTTGTGTTTGTTGTTTGACTGAAACAAAATAACTTTGGCATGATCCATGCTATTACATGACTGTACTTCTTAAATGAACTTTTAAGAGGGTTCTAATATATGAACTAAATGGAGCTACCTTACAAAACAAACTAATGAAGACCTTAACGCATTTTTGAAATCTTAATCGTATTAAACTAGTAAACTGAAGAAAAATGATTTTGACCCTTCACTAAACTCTCAGGTGATGAAAAGGAGTCTTGGAAATTTTCTTTGAATTATCCTATCAGTATTTCTTTTGAGTACGCATTAGGAATCTTCAAGCATATAAAAAAATTTTTCCAAGCATTGCAGAGGTTTATTTTTCATATAGCATCCGAACTAAAATATGTTGTGATATAACGGTTATTTGAATTGTCTTGCTTTATAAAGCGTAAGTCAGAAACTTTCTGTTGCTTGAGTGCTCTGTGTGGCATAGCTATGAGCACAGCAGTGAGAAAGTGCAAGGAAACTAATAAATTAGAAGGCGTAAGTGCATTTCTTACATGTATGCTAATAGCTAATAAAGCATTAAGCAACAGCGTGTCACATTGACTTAAGAAAATGTAACTACATACAATAATTTTGTGTGAAATGAGAGCATGCGCAAGAGAATAAATACATGCACATAAAACCACCCTCACCTACCATAATAAACATTCTATTAAAATCACAACATGTTGAACATTTATTAGCTACCCTTTTCACAAAATAAATTTCCCTGTGTATGTACTAAAGCTCAAGAAAAGGACATAACACAATTTCATTTTTCAATGAGAATTTGGAGTCTGCTCAGGTACAATAATAGTCATCAGAAAATACCTGCTGCACTTTGGATATGCAAGGTGAATTTAACCTGCTACCTATCCTATACTATACGCTAATGTTATTGAGTTTCTGTAGAAGCGGTAAAATTCATCGTGCATTTGTATGAGTTGGTGAGGTCAGTTTAATATATGTCTCTGAGCAGATCTTTCATGTAGATTTGTCAAATGCAATTACTTCAGGACCTTTTTCTGTGCTCAAAGTGAGTTTGTAAGATTCCATGGATAAAATTTGGTTAAGCAAGCAAGACAAGTACATAATTCAGTTCAGAAGTAACTTCTTTAATTTGAAGAAGTAAAAGCAGCATGAATTTGCATATATCCATGAAAATATCACTAAGATCGTCAAGGTTAAATAAAAATATAACCAAGTGATACCAAGTTTTGGGTTGGTGGATTTGTTTTATACACATTGGCTTGAATTTTTTCAGTGGGCAGTGTGCTGGTTACTAAAAATTGGGTAAAATATATGCGACAAGGCATTTTTTTTTTATGGAGATGCACCAGTATTTGATATCTTCAAATGGCATCTCTAGGCAAGTTTACAGATTAGGCTAAGTAAGAGCAGAAATACAAAACAGGCAGAATCACTGCCTTATGACATTCTCTATACCCCATTCCCTTTGTTTTCTTTTTAGGCAAAGCTTTTACCTCCTCTCAAAGACCTCGGCCTACCAGCCCATTTTCTACTGACAGTAATACCAGTGCAGCCCTGAGTCAAAGTCAGAGGCCTCGGCCCACTAAAAAACACAAGGGAGGGCGAATGGACCAACAACCAGCATTGCCTCATCGAAGGGAAGGAATGACAGATGGTAGGTTTGTTTCCTTCTCTCTTGTCTCCTCACTGAAGAGATGCGCTCTGTGCAAATCATTAACTTAGATTAAAGTAGCTATGGTAGATTAGGCATTGCCTCATTATATAACAAGGCAGAAAACCTAACAATATGGTCTTGTTCAAATAAAACCCAACCCTCTTTTCCAACAATCTGGAATTATTTCTGTATTACCAAGCCCCAAGAAATGTGTGCCATACCACTTTCCAACGTTGATCTTGCTGCCATTCTGGCATTTTCCATTAATGTTTTTTAATGAACATTCCCCTTTGAGGTTAGGAAAGAAAACATAGGTAGCACATGCACTTCCCATGCATTTCTGTTTTAAACTTAGGACATTTCTGACATCAGATTGAGAGAACTTAGATGGTATTTCACTTTTGAAAAAAACATAAAGTGATTTGTAATTTAACAGTTTTTTTTAGTTTCATAAATTTCAGGGCTCAAAGCATACTACAGATCATCTGGTAGATGGGTCAACAAACTTTTCTGTAAAAGTCCAGATAGTAAATATTTTTGGCTTTACCTGGCCATACAGTCTCTGTCACAAATACTCAACACTGCCATTGTAGTATGAGTGTAGTTATAGGAAAAAAAAAAATGAATTGAGTGTGACTGATTTCCAAAACCTTATTGATAAATAGGCAGTGGCTGAAATTGGCCCATGGACATAGTTTGCTGATCTATTTCAATTCTTTTATTTATGTATAGCATTCAGTCTTTGAGTATTTGCTGGTTTCAGGAAGCACAATATTACTGGAGATGTCCTTGTTCAATAAAGAGTAGTTCATCTCTATAAAGCAGGGAAGCCTGCTTCTCCCTCTTCCACTCCGCCTGCTTGTGTTCCCTCTCTCACTGTCTCTCTCTCTCTGTCAAAAAAAAAAAACAAAAAAAAACAGGATCTATTTCCCATATGTTCAACTTAATTCTCAGACATTTAAAAATAGGAATACAAATATTTATCCTGACGTTTTAGTCTAAGGAATATTTAAGATGATTGATGTCAATAGCCTAGTATAATGCCCGACCCAAAGGTAAATTTCTTCCCCCTTCTCAGCACTATCCTCTACAGGCACACAGACTTTATCCTGAGGTAGTTCTACTAAACACCAAAAGGATGAACTTAGCCAAGCCACACATTAGAACCATCTAGGGAGCTCTTAAATTATACCCTGGGGATTGTGATTTAATTGTTCTGGGTGAAAACCTATTGTGGGTATTTTTAAAGCTCCATGAATGAATCTAATGTGCAGTCAGCATTGAGAAGCTATGACGGAGTCCGTAGCATTCATTTCAGTCTCTTAGACTTACCATTATAGGACAGAATGAGGCTTAGTTGAGGAAGTACTTACTCTTTATTGGTTTGGGGGGAAGGGTCTGTATTTGGCTGCCATCTTTGTGCTTTCTTTTTTCATTTTGTAATTCAGGGCCAACTTTAAAAGTCAACCATAACTTGTTCTAAAAGCTTTCAGGTTTATTTATCTTTCCTGTTACCTTGTTTTCATTGGGAAGTGTTTCTGTGGAATTTGAGGTTAAGGGTGCACTCAAGATTTTGATTCCTTTATAAACGAATATCCTGTGGTGAACAAAAATGCTCACCACTGCCTTTCTGCCTCAGATGATCTGAAGATTAGTTGAGCACTTAAAACAGTCAATAGTGTTGATCTTATTCCCTCTAGATAAAAAGGACCACCCCAATTGATATGGTAGTCATAAAACTCAGAATTAATAATTTTGTATAGTTTTCCTGCTATCAATGTTGTGGAAAGAGAAAAAATTTTTTTCTGAAATGTTTGAAGATTATTTCCAAAATATGTAGAAGATAAAAAATATAAACCAACAAAATGGAGAGCGCTCCTTTTCTTCCTAAAATACTTTTCTTGCAAGTTTTTTTTCAGAATGTCTGGTTAAAGCAAACTGCCTCCTAGTTTAAAGCATGATCAATTTATTGCTTATCTTTCTAAACAACAAACAGGTCCCTAACTCTTAAAGTTGCCAGCATTTCAAAAGGGGGTTATGGATTATGTGTTGTTAGTAGATATATTTTGGAAGTAGTGATATTGCAAGGGAAATTTTGGCTCCCATGTCTTCCCAAGTTTATGATTCAACAATGTTCTAATTATGACATGAGGACATTTATTACGGATGGCACTCTATAGATTATCCTTAAGGATGTTGTTATTTTATAGTAAATGTATGTGCCATAGATTTATATGGTATGAATCCATGCATCAGTATTAATTTTATAATATTTGTATGTAAAATCAAACTATTCTTTTAGGGAAGGCTGCTGTTTAGTAGCATTTAGTGTATAGACGTTTTTACACTTAAACTTTTGCTTTATACATTTTAGAATTATATTTGGTGAGTAAATTAATCAGGCTAATTACTGGCAGCTGCTATACCAAACAGGCACTTAGTAAAGCAAGTTTGTTTCTCCAACACAGTAATTTATAAAGGTCAGGTGGCTCTCCTCTAAGTAGTAATGTAAGGATGTATGCTTCTCCACTATTGGGATACCATTATTTTTAAAGTGAGACATTTATGGCTTCTGAGTGAGGGGAAGACAAAATCTGGGTGATCACTTGGGAGGTTCTATGGTCAGTCCTGCAAGTGGCACATGGCACACGTCACTTCTCATTTCCCTGACAAGAGCACTGGCACATGTCATCAGACTACTGAGTGGAGTGGGAAAATAATATTTTCTTGTGTCTAGTAAGAGGAACTGGGAACGGTGAAAAGCATCAGTCTCTGTCTCAAAGGCAAGGCAAACCCAACACAAACATCGAGGATTCTTCTCCCTTGAATAAAGACTCTTCTAAGCAGGCATTGCTCAATCAAAATCTTCTGTTCCATTTGCATAAGCTAAAGAATACCCTTGACAATGCTGAAGAAAGAAGGCAGAGAAAGTAGTTTTCTATCCATCAATCTTTTTTCCTGAGATCATTTCCTTCCAGTCTGTTCTCCCCTCATTCCTAATGTCCTGGTTAGAGAAGGGACTCTTTCCTCTGCCACAAACTAGCTTGGCCACGAACTAGCTCTGCTGCAAACTAGCCTGTACCATTAAGCAAATTTCTTTATTCATTAATCTATGCAATCCCACACCAAATGATAGGCTGGAAACCAACAGGCAAAATTCCCTGCCTTTCTGGAGCTTACATTCTATTGAGGGAAGATAAATAACAACATAATTATATAAGGGAAAACAAAAGTATATAAGACGGTGGTAAGAGTCATAGAGAAAAAAAACATAGGAAGTCGAGAAATAACGGGGGTGAAGGGGGGAGGTCTTTTTTAAATAAAGTCTCAGGGAAGGCTTGACCAAGTAGATGACAGTAGAGAAGGCTGGAAGATTAAAAGGAAAAGAGCAATGCTGATATCAAGGAAAGGTCATTCCAGGACATGAGGACAGCAAGTGGAAGCCTGAAGCTTATTTGCTGAAAAGTAAGAGAAGCAGTGTGACTGAAGCAGAGAGAGCAACAAAATAGAATATGAAGTTAGACAAGTCAGTGAGGGCCAGTGTTTGTAGGATCTTAAGCTTCTGTAAGGACACTGGCTCTTACTTTGAATGGGAAACCATCGAAGGGGTGTGTGTGTGTGTGTGTGTGTGTGTGTGTGTGTGTAAGGCGAAGGGTAACGTTATCTTACTTATGCTTCTATTTTAAAAAAAACCACTCCAGCTGTTATGTTAAGGTAGACAAATGTGCTTCTGTGTGGAAGCACAGAGACCACATAAGAGGTTGTAGAAGTCACAGAGGGAAGAGACGTTAGAGGTTTTTCTCCATGACTCTTAACCACTGTCCCGAGGTTAGAATTAGTGGAAGCAATGAGAAAGATTGAATTCTGGCTATAGCTTGGCAGAGCCCACAAGATTTGTTCATGAAATTAACACAGGCTGTAAGGCAAGGAAGTCAAAGATTACTCCAAAGTCTTGGTCACTTGTAGAATGCAGTTGCTACTAATTGAGATGATGAACACTACAGAAGAAGCATATCTTGTAGAGGAAGGTCCAGAACTCAGTTTTGATATGTGAAATTTTAGATGCTTCCTAAACATCTAAGGTGAACTCCTCAGTATGGATGTAGTCATGTGAGTCTGGAGCTCACAGAAGGGGAGATCCCAGCTGTAGATATTTGATTTCTTTTTGCCTTTTTTTAACCTGAAAAAGAGGATAATAATGGCACATATTTCATTGGACTGTTATGTGCCTGACAATAAGAAATCCTCAGGAGGCCAGTAAGAGACTCTTTAGTGAATTGATTTAGTAGAAATGAATCAACATGGAAATGAATAATAAATTTAAGTAAACATATTTGATTACATACTTTTATTTTTGCCGCAGTCATTCTTAATCCATCTTTTTCCCAATTTGTTTATTTCAATGTGCATGCCATGTTCTTTCTTCTTAGAATATACAAACTCCAAGTATATTACTTAATTATGTAGTCATATAATTTCAGGTTAAATTAAATAGTAATCAGAATTTTGTCTAGCATAAGCAGATGCCATTTTGGCTATTTTAAAAATGAAGCTGCTTTGATGGGAATAAAAATCAATGACCAGATATGTTATTTTGAAAGCAAGTATAATAATTCCTGCTCCTCCCCACAATTGGCAGTCTTAAATCCAAACACGCAAATGAAATAATTACTTCACATTTATAATAATACATACTAAAGGAAGTCAGTATTGAATAAAAGGAAACACTAAACTCATTGGTGGATTATTCTACAAACAGATATCACAATATTGGATTAGCTCTTCATTTTGGAAGAAATGTTCCAAATGCAACTTTATTCTCCCAGATGGAAATGCTGTTCCCTTCAATAATTAGTAATTCATAATCTAACAAGAGGACATACATAAGAACTAGGAATTCTGCTTCAGCATGGGAACTTCCAAAGCAGATGCAGAGGAGAGTATTATTGTCAATTCAATGGAGGACGGTATCATTTTTCTCATTAAGAGAGAGTATAAAGCTTCTTAACAAAGTCTTTAAATAGAACAACTTAGCCTTCCTTAAAGAAGCTGTCTTTTGTTCACAAGAAATTTGTGCTTTTTCCTTTTAAATTTCACAAGTAGTATTATTAGAAATGAGAGTACAAATACAACGATATTGGAAATAATGGACTAACATTACATGCAACAGCCCCTATTAATAATATAAATATGTAGTGCATGTGATATTTGATTTTATGCACAAATAATGTAATCACTGATATTCTAAGGATGAGCAGAGAAGTTCACAATAGTATGCCAGAAAAATTAGAAGGTAGTATTGTTTAGAATGTTCAGGAGATTTCAAAATCTTCAACAAAATAATTTTAGAACTAGTATAATGGTATAAATCACATAATAGGACTAGTACACTACTTAAAGAAAGATGAAAGAAGAGATTAAGATCACAGTTGAAGACAATCAAAATATAAAGGTGTCATGATCCAAACAGCTAATGAAAGGCAAATGAAAAATTAGCCGCATGTTCGAACTTTTGATTTTTTCATACCTTATATTTAATTTAAAGAGCTTTTTTGCAAAGTTATCTATTCTACTACATCTCAAATTTTTATGATGCCTTGTCTATTCTAGCACCATGAATCATATTCTATCTGTACTCTGAACATTGGTTATTACTTATTAAAATTAAAACACTGGAAAGTTATAATGTATTAGTTGTAACTCATTAGCTAACTCATGAAACGAACAGCCAGAATTGGTTGTCAGGCAGAATGTTAATTGCATTTAATAAATGTTAGCTTAACCCTTTGACTGTTGCTAAATGTACCACATACATGGGTAAAGGCAGTCATATGTTGCATATAATATGGCATATAGTTCTTAATTTCCCAAGGGCAACATTTCCGATGGAGATTGGCAGGACAACCTTTATTCTTCCCGAGGCCTTTTATTAACACAGCTGCTAAAGTGTCTAGTCATTTTGTGTCACGATATGTCTACTTTGAGGAGGTGGGGGTGGACAATGGCGAAAATATGGAGAACACATAAATTGCCTTTTATACCTTGAACGTTAGCCTCAATGTGCAATTGAAAACACTGTCCGCATATAATAGTTGAAATCAGTTGATTTTGTTTCAAAGACACTGTGATCCGGAGATAGCAAAGAGATCAGTAATAGGCATTTTAGATAGAAATAACTGACCTTTGCCCCCCGCCTCCTTCCCCCAAATTTGTTTTGCATGAGTGAGACTTTTAAGATGGCACGGGTTTTTTTCTTCATCTTGAATTAAAACCTGTATTTTTTCATTAAGTTTTAGTCCATTCTAAATATTATTCACAATTTTTAGATCTTCCACCACCACCAGATCCCCCTCCAGGTCAGGGTTTAAGGCAGCAAATAGGCCCGAGCCAGCATGCTGGTAACGTGGAAAACTCAACAGAGAGAAAAGGAAGCTCTCTGGAGACACCACCAGCATCCAACTTAGAAGACACAAAGAGCTCATTGGATTGTCCAGCTAGAACGTCCCTAGAGTGGCAGCGACAAACCCAAGAATGGATAAACTCCACAGAACGCCAAGAAGATATACGGAAAGCCCTACACAAACAAAGTGTTGGACCAGGTGTGTTCTGCACAGTCCCAGGAAAGTGTGGACTTTTACCTTTTGTTTTCCTACCAGGTATTTTAGAAATGGCAGTTGTTTAAGAGCATCTGAAAAAAGTTTGCCTTGAGTCACTGAAAAGTTGGGATTCCTCAGCAGAATTTACCAACACACACTTTAAGGCTGATTCCCGTGGGGATTGTTCCTCAAGTTAACCTCTGCATAGGGGTATTTCAGCTCAAGAGACCTCCAAGCTTCACCTGTATTGTTCAGGAGACAATTTGATTTTTTGCCTTTTAATGTTTATATCAAAATACGTTTAAGACCTCTAAATTTCATCTTAATGTCAATTTAATCCCTGCCTTCAATCAGTTTCATTTTGACTGAAGTTACTGTAGTCATTTTGAAAGGAGAACTCTCTTCAGTCAAATCACTGAATTCATTGAAATAACAAAGTTGTTTATAAATGCACACAAATACCTCAGGATAGAAAAGGTTAAAAACTGGGCCTGTACTTTCTCCAACTGATTAAATTTAGTTGATTGTTAACACTTTATTGGGAAATATTCTTGTTTATAAATCAAGCTTCCTGGAACTGTCCCAAAATAAATGTCATCATTTGTGGTTGGATTTTTTTTTTTTTTTTTTTTTGGAAGTGGTAGTGGCTGTTGGGACCTATTATAGAAATACATTTTCTGGAACATATCTTCTCATATCGGGATTCACTTTCATTGAGTATTAAAACACACACAAACACACACACAACAACATTTGAGAGTTTCTTTACACATTTATTTTTTAATTTGGACTCAATCTTTTGTAGATATGTCCACTACCCATGCATTTTCAAAAATTATATGATGTCACAACTTGGTGCTTAAGGTTTTAGAAAATGTAATATATACAAGAGCCAAAATATGTCAATTTTAATGCCTAGACTTAGTGAAACATTTAGGAAGCTTACATCATTCAGGCTGTGAGAGAAAAAGTATGTGATCCTTGAGACTTCATAAAGACCATCTAAGGAGAGAAAACAGTCATCACAGTAATAATAATGGCCATACCTAAAAGAAAGAAAAAAAACAGAAGAGGTAGAGAGGGAAAAAGAAGAAGAAAGAAGGAAAGAAAGAAAGAAAAAAATGTTTCAAAATATTAGGTACTTAATAATACACATCGTGTTATTTGTAGAGAGTTGATACATAAAATATGTTTTTATTATTATTTATTTATGAAAATGTGTATTTCTCTTTTTCTTTTAAGGAAATACACAATCTTTAAAATAATGTGTTTCTATCCCCAGAAACAACAAAAGTTTAGGAAACTTATTTCAACTAATACATAGTTCTTTATCTAAATTGACTGATAAAATGTTGCTATAAAGTGAAACAAAAACCATGTTTCTTCAATCTTAATTGAAAAATTTAATTGGAGCCACACTGAACGCCAGAAATTATACTCACAAATGCTTTTGTTAAACAATATGGTTCATTGTATGCAACTCCCTTTTATTAATATATTTAAATTTTGCAAATGGTATATAACGTTGTATTTTTATCCCCAAATTTATTTTTTTTAAGATTTTATTTACTTATTTGAGCGAGAGAGAGAGTGAACAAGGGGGAGGAGCAGAGGGAGAGGGAGAAGCAGACTACCTGCTGAGAGGGGAGCCCAACACAGGGCTCCATCCCAGGACCCAATCCCAGGACCCCGGGATCATGACCTGAGCTAAAGGCAGACACTTAACCGACTGAGCCATCCAGGGCCCCTATCCCCAAATTTCTTTTAATTTAATCCTGTTTCAGATCCTATTATCAGAAATGTTATCTGCACATGGAAATTTTTTTTAATATCCGGGCTTATTAAACCTCTTATTTTTAATTTTACTAAAGAGTGAAATGGGGACACCTGGGTGGCTCAGTCGTTGAGCGTCTGCCTTCAGTTCAGGTCATGATCCCAGGGTCCTGGGATCCAGGCCTGCATCTGGCTCCCTGCTCCGCGGGAAGCCTGCTTCTCCCTCTCCTACTCCCCGCCTGCTTGTGTTCCTTCTCTCGCTGTGTCTCTCTTTGTCAAATAAATAAATAAAAAGTCTTTATTAAAAAAAAAGAGTAAAAAGGTAAAATAGCCCATCGTGAACTTAATATTAAAAGTTTGTTTTGCCTCCATGTTGCTCTTCAGCTTAGCACTTTGTGTTTCTTTTTCAGAGGAGACATTGGTGCCCTACAGCAAGCCCAGTTTCCCATCTCCAGGAGGTCACAGCTCATCAGGAACAGCTTCTTCTAAAGGATCCACTGGACCAAGGAAAGCCGAGGCATTGAGGGGAAGTCACCAGCGCAATGCCAGTGACCTTCTTGACATAGGATATATGGGCTCAAATAGTCAAGGACAGTTTACAGGTGAATTATGTAAGTGCTTTAGGACACTTAAAGGCTCTGGTGATTGAGAACAAAGAGTGGGTTAGTAATGTAGGGGAGGAAAAAGTTTCCTTGACCCTCTTAGGGTCCTAGGCTGGGTCTGAAAGTTAAACTGATTAAGACAGATTAACAGGAGAAAAGCCTACAAATTTTATTGAATTTTTACATGTCCATGGGTGACTTCAGAAGAGCATGAAGACCCAAAGAAGTGACCAGAGTAGAAAGCTTTTATATCTTTTAGACAAAGAAACCATAAGCTTGTGAAGATTTTATGAGACCGAGGGGTTTGGGTAGGGGAGTAGTCAATGGTAAAGAAGTAACTAAGAAGAGAAGGGTTAGTTTAACAAGGTTTGTTTGCACAGATTTCTTGGTCCCATAACTCTCTGTCCCTGGGAATAAGAATGTCTTCCTTCCTCTGGTAGAGGGAGGGTAACTTTCACGTGGAAGTTTTATGACCCATTTCTGAAAAGAAGAGCCAGTGGGGAGGAGGGAGGTCAGAGTGACTTTCCTGCCTCCGTTGGTTTCTCAGACTTCTTCAGCTTTCGATATTCAGTATGCCAAGGTGTCATATTTTGGGGTAGCATGTCCTGAACCTCATCAATAATATTGGGACAATAAACAACTTTCAGAATAGTAGAAATCCTGCTTTGCTATGAGAAAAAAATTGATTATGATTTTGAGCAGGTTCAGTCATAATGTAGACCACTGCTATTTACACTCATCTATTAAATGAATATTTCTCCTATTTCAAGTCTGATTTACACTATACAAAAATTGCCTATATTTAGGCAATTAATCTTAATATTTATAAGTTAATTAAACATAGTCCACTTTGTAGTTTTCTTTGCCTTTTAAAGAACCTCAGGAATTCCTCATTCCCTAAGTTGCTCTACATTTATTTATTTATTTTTAAATTTAGGCAGTTGACCTTTAAAGTTGATCTTTGATTATAATAACATATTTTATAAATAAATTTCTTTTTGAATAAAGAGCCAGCATTGATAGTATAACTAATCTATAAAAATAAAATACCAGGCAACAGAGAAAGATAGCATGTCACAGTATGTCACAGGAAGAAGCACTGAATTCTTTGTGTTAATTTTTTTCATGAAATTTACCAATTCTGCTATCCAATATCAGAATTATACTTGTCGAATATTTTCAGCTGCTTGTTTGGATTCATGTTAAAAGCACTGCTGAAGGAGCAGCCCTGGGTTCCAGTCTTTTCAACCCAGAGCAAGCAAACTACCTTCCCAATCTCTGTACCTCCTGACCCAAAACATGGCATTACTATTACTATTACGCTGACATCACAGACTGGGGGATTCCACGAAATAATGAAAAGTAAAAGTACTTTCAAACTGTAAAGTTCTTTATTGACTAGACTTATCATTCTTGTTGTCTATTACTGATCTGATTATTAAGATATGTTTATAATTTTTAATTTGATTTGTGACTACTTGGGTTTTGCTTTGACTTTTATTGTAGAGTAACTATAAACTCACAGGAGATGTGCAGAGATAACAGGAGACATGCAGAGATAGCTCTATGTGGATTTTAAATCCCCAGATTTTGCAATGTTTCTTTCTTCCCCTCCCATCACTATATTTCCCAACTTTACACACTCACAAAATGTGTCTGATGATGTTCTATTCATATATTACCTATTCGCCTTGCTTTTTGTTGTGCTGGTCAGGATGAAAGACTACTTAATTTCAATGCAAACTTATTTCTGATTTTTTCATCTCTTTGTAGAGTAACTGAGAGGAGACATGCAAAGCTGCTCTGAAGGACCACCAGGTCTGAACTCATGGAAGTGATGACACGAAACAGTGCAATGAACAATTTCTTTATTTATGTACAATTAAAAGAACTGTAAATGCAATGTAAAGACACACAGCCACACATATCCCACAGATATTTTACTTGTGTTCTTCTCTTAAGTACACCACCCACCTTAACTCTTTCTTGTCAGGAGTATATAAAAAAGACAGAAAAGAAAACCCGCCCTCCAGGAAGAAAAGGATTTTCCTCTGTATATAATTTCTTTTGTGCATTGCTATGCAAGCTCACTCTTTTTAGATCTGTTCATACTATTGTCTGTTTTCATTGGTCTGTTGTACTATATGTGAATTAATAGGCTGTGGTGCCATATATTAACTTTTAATTGTGTAACTTTTATGTTTAAATTTTGCACTGCAATTTTTTTTGGTGATAAGCACAAATCTCTACTCCTCGTGACATGAAGAACAAGACTGAATGTGAAGGGAGTTTCCGTACTGTAAGCTAGGCTGGATGTGCTGGTTGGAACCAATCACTTTAGATGGTTTGCAGTTGGGGTGTAGGAATAGGAAGATGCAAAGGAACAGTGGTGTTGGCAAAGTCTTCTTTGAATATCAGGGACTGAGTCAATAAAAAGAAAAGCAGAAAGGTGTCTTTTGCTATTGACAAAAAGCAGGGGTCAAAGAAAGAAATTTAAGTCTTAAGGCTAAATAGGCATTACAATATACAGGTAGCAAAGATGTACTAAGCTTGCTAAAAAAAAAAGAAAAGGAAAGAAATTAAGGCTATATGTAGAATTAACTGAACCTGTCATTGTAATTGACCCATCTGAGAATTATAACAAGCAAAAGGAAATTAAGGTGTTTCACAAGAGCTGTGTTTATATTACAGTTTTTATAAAAGCATTTTCTGAATTACCATAATTAATCTCTCCAACTCATTAAGTCAGAATATAATATGACGTTCCCCAAGGAAACAAACAAAATGAACTCTAGAATATCTAGCAAATAGTTAAAGAGGCAATTTATTATTAGGACATACTCGGGCTGCTTCCAAATGCAAAAACTCTATTGCAATATCTCGTTTCATCTTTCTAATACATGTACAGTACACACGAGAGGATAGAGCTGCATCACTTAAATTTATGACTTTGAAAAAATAATGCAGTCTGTAGACAACTTTGTGTTTTATTTGGTTAAGAAGTGAAGTTTATGCCACAAATGTATAGCCAAATTGTAAGTGCTTACAAAGCAGTGCTCAGAGTATGTTCAGTTCACAGTAAGTAGATTTATTGGAATAAACATTTTATGGTACATTCTCAGAAATTGGCTACCAACTAAAATATGTTTGACCCATTTTGAATGAGTAAGTTGAAAAGAAAAATTTAAAAGGAGAAAAATGCATGTTTATACACTTTTTAAATAAAACCAAACCTCATTAAGTGGACATTAATAACAGTGTCCTGCCTCATTTGTTTCCACGACTTTGAGAACAAGAAATTCCTGAACATCAGTCATGTATGGTCAAAATGAATCTGACTTTGAAATATATGTCAGCCACTGTACGCATAGAGTCGATCAGTCAGGTAGAAGAGACCTTCCCTGAAATTCCCACTTGTGACATTTTTTCTATGTGCTGCCTCCACAACTGTAAATTCTATTTCTAGTTATACTTTCTCATGTTTTTCCTATGATGTGTTCAGTAGTTGGTATTTTGAAAAATGTTCGATGTAATGATTAGAATCAATTCTAAAATATGGGACCTGCTTGAATGACAATTCATACTCCCATGCATGATTGCCTCGGTCACCAATTCCGTATCATATTGTTATAGCAAAGGGATAACATAATTCATTTTTTCTATACTTTTTGTTCCCTAAGACTGCATCAACACAGGCAAGAGTGGAGGAACGTAACGTTCTTTATGGGCCCCAACATCTTCTTGGTGCCCTGTAGCTCATTTCTTCACCGAAGAGAAAAAAACATTCTGAGACACACTTATTAAATGCTTTATCAACTTTCTGCCACCAGTGCCTGAATTTTAATGCAGTTTGCTTTCTCTGGGTCAGATTGTCTAGGAAAGATGAGAAGTTCCTGCGAAGAATGACTACATACTATTCGCAACTGTAGGACGTGAGGAATTTAATTTTTATTTATGCGGTTCTCTACTTCACCTCTTTCTATTTAAAAACAAACAAAGTTTTGTTCATTTGTGTTCCCTCTTTATGCTTCTCTGTAACCCACTTTAGAGTAAAGCTTTAATTCATTACATTTATTACACGTAGATGTTGATCCCTAATGTGACAAATAAACCAAGACTTCAGTGTAGAGTATGGGTATGAAAGTGACTTCTGGAATAATGCAGGACATAGCAGCATCATACCTTCCTGATTATTTTCAGTGTATAAAACGTAACCATTTTGGTTAGGTTTTGGCAGTACAGACCCTATGGTTACTTGGAATGTTCTTTTAGAACATTCCCTTAACATTCCCTGTTAAGTCTAGTTTTATATGTAAATTGGTTAGTAAAATCCTGCTCCCAAGATATCATCCTCACACAGATACAGAGCAAGACAAAATGCTGTGGCTACCCAAATGAATTCAGGAATCTTACCCAAAAATCAAAAGCTTTTGTCAACTTACTATATGTAAAAAGCTTCTAATCAGTATATCAGAATGTCATTAGAAGAATGCAAACATGTATAAGACCTTCCAGAATTTTTTTCATTTTGTAGCCCATTGAATGAGTGTGATTAGAAATTCACTGAGCTCACTCTTCTTCAGGTCTACACAAGGCCTGCATAACTTGTCAGAAGGAAATCTGGTTGGGAGAGAATGCAAACTCACCTCGCACTCACAGGCCATGCTGCTGTGCAGTCAAGCCCCAAACAACACAGCTCCATTCTCAACATGCCACGTCTCCACTGGGGAAAAGCCAGTCAGTGCCCCAACTCAGGTATGCCTCCAAGCGTGCAGGCAGAGTCGGCCCACCCCTTTCCAGATCTTTTCCATGCCATATTTAAAGTGGGACAGTACAGGGGCTTGAAAACAATGGATTCCTTCACAGGATTTGAATCCAGTTCAGGGGAGCATATAGGAAAATCAAGACGAACACCTAAGGTGTCCTATAACCAAAGGGAAGTAAAAACATTGCGAGTATGCTTGTTCTAAGTAACAAAACAGATAAAATGGTGTTCTATGTCATAGTTGAATGCTCTGGGTATTTAAAAATATCTTCAATAGGATTCAAGTTGAAAGTTTGAGCTCTGATAGAACACCTCCAAATTTCTATTCAACAAATTTATGGACCTGTCCATCGACAACATAATGATACGAATACCAATGAGCTCTAAACTGTGGTTTATCTTCGCCACTGGAAAGTGATTGTGTGTCAGTATTAAAGATATGAAGAACCATGACATTCACTAATTTGTACATCTGCTTCTGTACATTGTGTTTATAAAGTTACATGACGAGAATTGGTGTAAAGCAATGTTTTCCCACATCATCTTAGAGGTGAAGTTACTTTTATTTTGCTTCTCTATCATGTGTACTTCAGATGAAACCCCATACCTTTTTTCAGTGAAGTTCCATTTATCTCATCATTTTCTTATCTCATCATTTTCAAAAGCATTTATTGTGACTTTAAAATGTTGCAAGATAAGGGATTTTGTGGCCGTGGGTAGACTTTTTATACTTTGTTTTATAGATGGACTTTTTTTTAACTAGTCTGTTTAAGTCACCAAACAGCGTCCAAAATCTTAATGTGTTTCATTTGATGTTGTTAGCTCAGAAAAGAAATTGGCATAAAATTGGTTAATAGTATTGTCAAAGAATTGTGTATTGTGTACTCACTGGGAAAAAATAAAATATATTCACATTTCAAATTTGTAAAAAAGCCATTTATGTAAAACAGACTTGCCTGTAGAAAAATCAAACACAGACCATTCTGTCACTTCTGCACCTCGACATTAATATTTTGTGACCAAATGCATAATCTGATTTTCTCCTTTGGTAGTGGGGTGGGTGGTGGTAACTAGAAAGTGACGTTGACTTATATTAGTGACTCTATTGATGACACTGATGAATATAAAAAGCATTTGAAATTAGAGATTCCACCCTCTAAGCCCTACTCTCCAGATCTGATCTTCCCCACCCCATAAAGACCTTCAGGTAGAGAGAATACAAACTTCTCATCTACAAAATTACCTTCAAAAATCATTCTTTAAATATAAATAAATATGAGAATGGGAAAAAGAATACAAACTTCTCATCTACAAAATTACCTTCAAAAATCATTCTTTAAATATAAATAAATATGAGAATGGGAAAAATCAATTATTTCTTAATTGATAAGAATTATAAAATTAATTGATAAAAATGATAACCTTTTTCTAAGAGGATGGATGTTGAAAAGTTATATTAGGGACTGGGTAGAAAAGAGAAATTCCCTACTTTATTGTACTTCATGAATATTTCATTCTTTTTCACTAAGTACAATTACAGGATCAAATTATTTCTAAAAATAAAAAAAGCTCCTGTATTCTTTACGATAATATAGTATAGTAAAAATGAAATAAAACTACTGAACTCTAAAACAATTTATTCAAAAATATTTTTAAAGCACATGGTAAGTGGATAATACACTTCAGAGTTTCATTTAGATTAACAATAGGGAAATAAAACAGTATTAGAGGAATTAGAAATAATGTTGCATTAATATAATACAATGGCATAATACGTGTGATTAAAGACAAATATATCAGTTACTAATATGAGATATAGTAGAGGAACTACGAAACACTCATTGCTTTATCGAATCTGGGTGCAATATGGAAACACCTACAAATGGCAAAAGGGCAAAATTACCAGAAAGATTTATTAAAATAATACACTGTTCTCTCTTGATTATTACATATTAGCTAAATAAAAGATATACCAGTGGTTCAGGAAAGCATTTTAACAAGAAATGATATTTAATGTCCTCAATTCGTGAAATTGTCTTTTTTATCTTCCAAAGAGAAGATCGGCCAAGGTCATGTGAAATTTCACTTCATAACAGAGATGTGAAATAAAACTGCACTAACTGAAAAGCCAGTTGCAAGAATTCACAAGAAAAGACGCGTAGAAAGGCCTAGTAAGGCGGGAAGCTTAACATGCTGTCTCCAAAAGGTTTCAAGGGCTCTTTCATCTCCATGAATTTAGTGCAGTCTTGGTTTCAACTCTCAGCCTCAGGAGGAGTTTTCTCCACAGCCAGAGAAGGAATTCAGTCTTCGAGAGGGTTACAAAGCCGTCAAGAATCCAAAAGACGATGCAAGACAATTGTAAGGCTGTGTGTGACCTGCGTTTGTATCTTTCCGCCCACATGCTTTCTCCAGGAAGCAGTCAAGCTACTAGAAATACACATAATCAGTTACCTTGGCAATTAATCAGGGAAAGGCACTTGTGGTTTGTGATTCAAATACAGTACCTGGGGTGCAGGTCAATGTCCATGATAGGGAATTTGCAGGCCACTGTAACTGCCCTCAGATCATGACACCATAGCACCCTTTGTCTATAAAATGCTTTTGACGGATACAGCTTTTAGGGAGTAGACAACTTTTTTGGACAATTTTTACACAATGTTTCTCTAGACAACATTTATGAATAGTTTGTTTCTGACAAATGGCTTTTTGTTTGCTTGTTTTGGTTATTTATTCATTCGTTTTGCAAGCTAGTACTGAGACACTGTGCTAAGAATCATACAGAATGGTGAAAACAGAATTAGCTTTTGTCCTCAGAAATAGATGAGTATCTTCTGTGAAGTAGGGCCCCGATCTCTGGGAAAGTATCTTTTATGATGAATGTTTTTGAGCTAAGCAGAAAGAGGCAATGAGCAAGGCTTCCAAATATATTTGCAAGCAATAAAATCTGCATTAGTTTCATTCATATCCCCTCACACTGTCCCATTATCCATATTCTAGTCTTTCTCAAAATAGTCTATGGAATTTTAATAGGTATTTTAAAAAACAAAGACGCAAACAACGGGTGAACGTGTAAAGAGATTTCTTTACTACTTGACTTCTTTTCAAGTTTGCTCAAATTTTATATGACATAAAACACTTTGTCCTGAGGCATCTCATGGAACTAGTACTTTGTGACACCCACTTTGAGAAATACTCTCCTAGAAACTTTATTCTGTCCCTAGGCACTACATTAATGGCCCCCAAAAACCCTTGCTGTGGTTTTGTCTTTTTCTTGTTCCAGTTTTTTAAAGTCAATATAAACTCATGAGAAAGAAACGTGAGAATCTCAGGTATTTTGCGGAGATAACAGAAATGCTGTTCAGTGAGAAATTGCATGTATCCTTCCCACTTACGACAGAGTTTAAGCATTTAATTGAGATCAGTGCTCAGCGCTTGAGCAACAGGGATGATTGCATTATGTTCTTTAGATTTTGCACAATCATTAGACTAAACTAAAGCAGGAAAATACACTCACTGTCTTCCCCCTCCCAACTCCCAACTCACAAAAGTATAATTTATTCACTTTTGAGACTCCTCTATGATTACTGCAAAGTTCTACTTCAGAGTCCAGAGTGCTAACCATTACACCATGGAACCCTACTTGCAAAGTTCTACTTCAAATAGAAGTTTGCTAAAAATGATAAAAAATAACAAAACAAATAAAAAAAATTTGTGGCTCACACAAAAGTTAGGGGGAGAGGACTTAATGATTTCTCAGTAAGATAATATGGAACTGAGTCCCAGTGGAAGGCAAAATGTGGCGAATTAGTCATGAAAATCTGTGTACTCAGAAATAGATAAATACAAACGTACAGAAAAGAAATTGAGGATTACTGTTATATGAACTTTCACTGGCATTAAGTATAAGAAACTATGATATAAGAGAAATTACAATGAAATGGGGGCAGTTGGGATTTAAATTTACTTAATTAATTTTGAGATGGAAGATGAATGCAATCAATAGATTAAAATGCCCCAGCATAGGTGTTTTGAGAGTAATTGCCGATGGGTAATGGTTATTCTAATAAAAAAGATGGAACAGACAAATGGAAGCAGCCTTAAAAAAAAAAGACATAAATGGAGAATAGCATTCAGCTTAAAGAGAACGATTAAAACATTTCAATAAATGTGCAAGCATTTCTTGTGCAAGTAATTATCTGTCAAGGATTAAGCCTTGTTTTCATTAATGTTGATGATATTTTTTCCTAGCGTTTTCCTGGCATTTAAGGTATTCTATAGCTATAACTAAAATGCATAACACAAACACCCATGTACATATGACAACAAATTTAAAGAAATATGTGTGCTAAATATTTAATACCATGTAATTCTTACTAACATCATTTGAATAGTTATTATTTAAAAGGTTAAAATTTATAATGATGTTAAGAACTGTTTTCATCAATGAATCTCAAGTGGAAAGATATTTTGAATCTGTTCTAGTAATAAGCCAAATAAAAAGAATTATATACTTGAAATGTATTATATAGCCAATACATGTAGTAGGAAACTCATACATGCATGCACATAAACACATATACCTACACACCCACATGCATACATATATATACGCACATACACATATACATATATAAATAATTTCAGTTCAGTAGAATCTAAGGTATGATGAGTAGATTTATAGACTATGGAAAAGAGGCACTAACAAAGATTATTGGGGTCAAGACAGGCATTCCAGACAGAATAATGCTTCCGATACTCTCTATCTCTCTAGACAAATTATATATGTATGTATCTGTATGTGTACATAAAATAAGGTGCATTTATGTTTCCATGTATGCACTTATATTTGCATATATGTATACATGTGCTCATGTATATATATTTATATGTATACATACACTCATATACACATACGTATTATATTCATCACATATATAAAACTTTCTTATCTTTGTATGTCTGAAGGAATGGATATTTTGTCATTTGAATGACCACATGTTTTAAATGAGTAAACGAATGTTGTATACATAGTATTTTGCTTGGCACAGTACAGTGGGGCCTGGCAATAACAAATCATACAATCTCATTATGAACTAGTTGGAGGCAATATAAGGCATAGAGTGAACATTATATTAGAAGTAGAAAGTGAAGCAAGTCATACATGATTGTGAGTGTTGCAGAAATCCATTTCAGGAGTTGACAGGTAGGAGGGAGCACGGAGGTTTGGTGTGGGCAGGCGAGATTTCAACATTAAAGGGATTGAGTTGAGGGAAGGATTGATCGAAGATAGCCTGGAGGAGGGGAAGCTGACGGGACTCAGGCTCTAGCCCACAGGAAACTGTAGTCTGATGAAAGAACCAGTGAACTGAGCAAACATCTCCAATTTGGTGGAATCCAAAATATGATAAATGCATGCAGAGTGTTACCTTGGCGTTATGGAAGGCGGGTACCTACTTCAGACTCTAGGAGTTAAGATAGGAATCCCAGACCAAATAATACCTCAGTCTCTATTCCTCCTAGCCGAAGAAGATAAATGCGAGGGCTTCACTTTCCCTATGCAAAAGCTACAGCATCGTAAATATAATATAGTAAGTGGTAAGCAGAATAGTCAGTGGTATGGAATGTTTGGAAAACAACAACAGAAAAAAGATACAGTGGAGAAAGAGTGAATGGAATGAAAAGAGGTAGAGTAAGAATGCCTAGACTGAGAGAAGACCTAAAGGAACACAAAGAGTCTCCTATGCCCCCTTCACAAGCTTCCTTTTCCGTCCTGGAGAGGTAAGGACATGTCATCCTCAACGGGGATTTATGCTTTTGTAAATGGGAAAATTCAATTCTATCTCCAAATTTTATGTATCCAGCCTTGCCCTGCATGTGGTAAGTTTCCCAATAAAGAATGCCATATAAGCCAAAATCTACAAGCTAAATAAATATCGTAATTATAGTACACTGTGAAATATTCCCGCTTAGAAAGTGTATAGTTTCATGTAAACAACAACAGGAAATACCAGACACAAGCAGAATGAGAGCAATTATGATTAATACAATACAACCCCAAGTAGGGCAGAGCGACTTTCTACACATGTGCAATTGAATGCAGTAGAGCCAAACCAGACCCCAGGGCTCAAATAGGAACTTCATTAGGGAAAATTAAAAACAATACACAATGCTGATAAATCTTGCAACAATAATCTGCCTGAGGACCAACTACAAAAGGAGCACCAACAAATAAAACTATATCCTGCAAGGAATACATGAATGAAAACAAGGATAATAATGTGCAATAAAACTTAGTAGGGAAAATGAGTTTGAAAGCAAATCTTGGTCTTCCTGTCTTTCCTCCCTCCCATTCTGCCTTCCCCCAGGATCCTAATGAGTTGTTGATTATCTCTTTTTAAAAGACCAACTACAGAAAAGCTTAGAAACATGAAAAATAATTAGAGCATAAGACTAAGTATGGATAATTATGAAATGGCAAAATATAATTAATCATCCATTCCCTGCAAATGTCTCTTCTAAAATGACTCCATAGTTTTAAAATGCACAAGAACTTTACTTTTGTAATACACACACACTCATAAACATACACATAGAAACAGCACACAAACTATGTGCTGACAAAATTAACTTACTATAAGACTTAGGGGCAACTTTCAACCTACTCTTGAACGTGAGTTTGCTACATTAGCTCCCCAGGCATAAACTATACCTGCTCTACACTTTGATATCATTCCTTAGTTATAGCTCGTCATCAGGGATTTCAAGTTTTCCATGTCTGAATTTAGTGCTATTAGAGATGATTTCCACCTCCCTTGAAGACATGTATATTTATTTTCCTAACCATTTGAGACTTGAGAGAGGGTTTCTAAATAAAGATTGTGAAATATTTAAAAATGTACGACACTAAAACACCATGTCTTATACTCCTTTTGCAACTGCCAGTTTCTGACACAACAGTGAATTGAAGGGCTGCCTAAATATTGAATTGATTTGAATATCCTGGCACCCACTGAATTATTTTACCACATTAAGTTGAATGGCATTGTGACTTTCCTTGTAAAAGCATTCATTCCATTTGACTAAATACCCCAAGAGCTTAAAGTCTAAACATTTTGCAAAATAAGCTAATTAGTAGTGGAAACAGGATAGAAGGCAACAAAAATGTGTTTAGAAGCTAACAGGGTTGTTGAGCAGTAAGTTTGGACTTAAACCCACCTAAGAGGAGCAAAACATCTTATCGCATCATTTTACCACTTTATGTCAAAGTAAACAGCATGAAACTCCTCTGAAGAGACAGATTTATTCTGCTAAAATCTCAAGCAAGCAAAAATTTAGCAGGAGATTTTTTGTATACATGGTGAGTAAGCCAGTAGCACTATCTTCAGCTGCAGCTTTGCAAAAGCAGGAGGACTGTTTTTCAAAGAGATCATTTTTTTTTTTAATATAAACCCTTTATAAAAGCTGAGGATTGAAGTCACAGTAAATATTACCTTATTCGAGGCAATTTTATTGGTGGTGTTAAACTGTAGGCAGTAGACCAGTATTTTTTTACCTGGAGAGGTCAATCCACTTAAGCAACATATACTTAGGGAGCAAACAGAGTCAGTATTTTCCTGTGAGAAGATCCTTGCATCATCTGAAGCATTTAGCAAATGCCTGAGTATTGCATTATATGGAAGAAATTGTCCTTGAACTAAAAATGATTCCTGCATGTGCTCTCACAAGGAACTTCTCACTGAAGGAACTCAGCTGTGTTATGGAAAATGCACTACCTTCCTTGAGCCCACCAGAAGTCACTCAATGTACTCTTAAGAAACAAGACACTCATCAATTAAATGAGTGAAACTATGTTTCTCCATACAGGTGTTGATGAATGGGTGGGTTTCCTCAGTACAATGAGTGCTCAGTGGCAACTATCAGGGAAAACTAGGCAACAGGTTTCAGCCTTCTTAACATTTCAATTCTGGTTTCCTTGTTTACTATAATAAAAGTATGTATTTTGGGGGCGCCTGTGTGGCTCAGTCATTAAGTGTCTGCCTTCGGCTCACGTCATGGTCCCAGGGTCCTGGTATCAAGCCCCGCATCAGGCTCCCTGCTCAGTGGGGAGCCTGCTTCTCCCTCTCCCACTCCCCCTGCTTGTGTTCCCTCTCTCGCTGTGTCTCCTTCTGTCAAATAAATAAATAAAATCTTTAAAAAAAAAAAGAGTATGTGTTTTTTTCCCCTAATTGTCGATCCAAATTGTTAAGGTTCATATGAAAAACAAGGGGTAAATTATAAGAAAAAATACAATTTTTATTAAAAATATTGTTGTTAGAATACTCCATGTATCACATAATGCTTTTGGATGCAAGGAACAGAATATGTCCCAAAGAAAATGCTTTAAAAATACAGACTTAATATAACTTAACAAGCTGTCAATGTATAAATAATGTCAGAGTGGTCGCAGTGAATGAGTTGGCAACAAAATAAATGTAATTAGTTGTGGAATAATTTTGCCCCAATTCTACCCACTCTTTCTCATTAAATTAAGGGGGAAAATGGCATAGAGTTTTAAAACCATGTTCAAAACAATATTTTTTGTCATTTAGAGATATAGACATAAAAAAGAGACTCGTCTGTGATGTTGATTATTTTCAAGTAATCATGTTTTATACAGATTCTGAAACATTCCAGCAGAATATAGGTTATCTTAAGATCTTTCCAGATTTATGTGAATCTTCAGACATTTTAGAAAAGATGGAGTTAGTGGGCTCCCAGATGGAAAAGGCAATGAAGAATAATAATTAAATAAAGTGTTTAATGTGGATAACCTAGGGGTTCTCAAAAGTATCTTTCCAGTACCCGGGGTGTCCTCAAGACATTTTCAGAGAGATTGTGAGGTCAACGCTATTTTTATTATAATCCTAAAATATTACTTGTCTTTTCCACCGAATCTATCTTTACAATGATAGTGCAAAAGTAGAGGTAGGTCAAACTGTTCCTCCTTGAACACAAATCAAGTTAGTAGCACCAACCGTACTAGTAGTCATTGATTGTATTCTTCAGTGTACCCACCGTATTAGGTGCTAGGCCTACCATAGCAAAGTATCACAGACTAGATGACTTAAAAACAGAAATTCATTTCCTCACAGTTCTGGGGACTAGAAGTCCAAGGTCAAAATACTGGCAGAGTTAGTTTCTTCTGAGCCCTCTCTCCATGCTTGTAGAAAGCTGAGTACTTCCAGTGTCTTTATATGGTCTTCCCTCTGTGTCCTAATATCCTCCTCTTATAAGGACAGAAGTCATATTGGATTAAGGTCAACCCTAATGTCCTCATTTTAACTTAGTTACCTCTTTAAAGACCCTATCTCCAAATGCAGTCACATTTTGAGGTAGGGCTGGTTAGGAATTCAACACATGCATTTTGGAGGGGACAGAATTCAGCCCATGAATTACACCATCACAAAATTCCCTTTAAAAAAGGAAAAAGAAAATTTGATGAAGCAGTAAAAAGTATTGATTTATTAAATCTCAATCCCTGAGTACATATTTTTTATTACTATGTGCGATGAGGTGGATGGGAAATACCCATAAAGCACTTCTGCTTCACACTGACATATGAATAGGAGTCCCAAGATAAAACATGTGTTTTTAAAATAGAACATATTTACTTAAAATAACTACTGCCTACTTGACACTCAACAGACTTTTTTTCAAAAATGAAAGATGTGAGTCTAACACTTCAAGCAAAGATGAGAGTAGTATTAATGATGACATTTGAGCTTTCAAGCAAAAATTAGAATTTTCGAAAATGTGCATGGTTTTCATGTACCATAAAATTGACAACTTCCTAATACTTAAAGGTGTTTCTAGTAACACTGGTAATGATATTGGTATATATGGTTTTTGATATTATGTAACAAAAAGAGCCAACAGTTGGAAGATCTGCATAACTCCATGAGTCAATATTTTCCAAATGGCCAAAGCATGATACTTAAAGTCTTACATAAACAAAGGATCTATTCCAAGTGCATGATAGACTAATGGATTTTAATGTAACAGAGTTTTAAAAATTAACTGATATGGTTTCAAATTTTACATTGCAACTTATTTTCAGAAAATTCCATTTGTCAAGTTTAATATATTATCAGAAAAAGCATATCCATTGTTATCTGAAAGGACTATTAAAATACTCTTCCTTTTTCAACTATATATCTTTATAAGGCAGAACAGAAGAGCAGCTGTGCCCGACTCTTAGAGGATTCTTCTCCTGCCGAGGCACTGGAAGAAGCATATATTTCTGGGGGTGAAGTTACAAGATTCTGGAGATCCCATAGGCCTGGGTGACTCAGTGAGTGGTTGGAGCAGAGTCTCATGATGGGCATGTGCCATTAATGAAGAGGATGAGCTATACAATTTGCCCAATGCAAATGTGATTGTACTGAATGAATGCCGTTGCGTTGTACATTTAAAAAGGGCAAAATTCATGTTACCTATATTTTACCACAATTAAAAAAAAAAAAACCAAAACTTTAAGAATACCAAGATAATGACAGCAGTTAAACCAAACATTGGCCCTTCTTGAGCATGGAGCCCTGAGTGACTGCCTATCTTGCAAGCCCATGAAGCTGGCCTTATTAGAAAGAAATCAACCTTTATTGTATTAAGCCATTGGGATTTTAGTGTTACTTATTATCACAGCATCACCTGACATGTCCTGAATAATAAAGAGCTGAAGAAGGCTTAACTAAAGAAATGACTTTCTAAACTGATATCCAGAGAATAAATAGGAATTAGCAAAGTGAATAGAAGAGAAGACTTGCACAAGGAGAAATGGCAGCGGCGCCTGGGTGGCTCAGTCACTTAAGCGTCTGCCTTTGGCCTCAGGTCATGATCCCAGGGTCCTGGGATTGAGCCTCACTTCGGGCTCCCTGCTCCATGAGAAGCCTGTTTCTCCCTCTCCCTCTGCCTGCCGTTCCCCTTGCTTGTGCTCTCTCTTTCTCTCTGTCAAATAAATAAATAAAATCTTAAGAAAAAGAAAAAAAAGGAGATGGAATAACATATACTAACACCCTTAGTAAGAAGAGAGAATAACAAACACAGCATAATGATACCCCATTTGCTGGCTATTGCTGTTGTCCCTCCAAAATACTCTTCACCATCCAGCTTTCTGCCTCAGGAGATGACCTGTATGGGCTTTAACAATGGATTCCCTTAACTTCGGCTTATAGTTAGATTTGGCCACTGGAGAGCTCTGAACTTTTTGTTTTTTTTTGCTTTTTCTTTTTTTAAAGCTGAGGGAAGAATAAAGAAGCCAGTACATTTATTTCTCTGGCCCTCTCTATGAGGTTGTCTCAGGTAATGCCTCAGGTAATGCCTCAGGTAATGCCTTTCCACTAATGACATTCAGGTCTTCTCCAAAGGGATCTTTCTTCCTAGGTTCCATAACCACTTCTATCCCATAATCCCTTTGGTCCTAAGGATGGTAGTGCGTTCTGGTTGTGGTTTCAATCTGTCTTACTCACATATTTGTAAACAGTTCCTTCACTGAACCCTTATTGAATTATCTTGTTTTAAGAGGCACCGTATTGTTCCCATTTAGGCCCAGTATGATAATGCCAGTATCAGAGAGCAGAAGAATGAATACAGCTTGAGATGTGGTTAGAGAACAATGTAGAGACCAGGTCCATGTGGATATGTGAAGCAGTTTTGCCCACCATCTTTTAAGAGAAGCCACTGAAATACATGCTGGAGGCATGTTATGAATGTAGGTACATTTTTAGAAGAAAGCTTTGAAAAAAATACAACTTAGACTCTATTCCAGTGGATGTATTAATCCTTGCACCCTACATAAAAAAATCCATTTTTTTCTGCAAAGTAATCACAAAACTCTTGTCATTAATCTGTACAGAGAATTATAATACATATGAGTTAGAGAATAATGTAACCAATTCAGCTGCCTTCTCTATAGAAGAACAAAAGTGTATAATCAGTCCAGAAGGACAACCCTAGGGGTAAGAGGGCACATGTTTTTAGGTTTAATTATCTCTAAACTCTAGGTAATTACCCATAATTTCAAAGTAAATCTCAATTACACTACCTGGTTTATATTTTTTTTCATTCCCGTAAAGAAATTTGCATCATACTTCTTTTATAGTTAGAAGAATCATTATAGCTACCAGTTGAACCATAGATTTGTACCTCATTGTGGCTAATAATGGTACTTAATTAGAATAACCAGACTAGCTAGAATAATTGGTTACCACCTGGAATACTTTATTATAATAAAAGGAAATCATGCTATCTATTCATGTCCATTCATGTCCATTTCCTAAACCCAGAAATACTTATTTCCTTTTCATCAAGTTGTGTTTTAGAAAAAGTTGTATGTTGTATACACTCCTAGGAAGTGAATTGTGACCCTTCCTCCCCCAGTCATATGTTGAAGTCCAAACTCCCAATACGACTGTATTTGGAGATAGGACCTTCAAGAGGTAATTGAAGTTAAATGAGGTCATAAGGGTAGGACCCTAATCCAGTAGGATGGGTAGGCTTATAAGAAGAGCAGAAGAGTAGAAAAGAAGCATGCCACAGAGGAAAGGCCATGTGAGGAAATAGCATGAAGGAGGCTGTCTGCAAGCGAAGGAGATCTCTCCCCAGAAACCAACCCTGCTGGACCATGATCTGAGACTTCCAGCCTCCAGAATTATATGAGAAATAAATTTTTATCATTTAAGCCACCCCATCTATGGTATTTGTTATGACAGCCCAAGCTGACTAACACAGACTTTGGGACTGAGAAATGGAGTGCTACTGTGACAAATACTTATAAAAAAGGAAGTGCCTTTAGAACTGGGTACTGGGTAGAGGCTGGAAGAGTTTGAGGTACACGCTAGAAAAACCCTAGATTGAGAAGAAGGAACTGTTGACAGAAATGTGGATGCTAAAGGTAATTTTGGTGGGAGCTCAAAAAAGCAAAGGGGAGCTGGAGAGAAAGTTTCCATCTTCTTAGACAATACATAATCATGAACAGAACGTTGGCCAAAATATGGATGTAAAGACCATTCTGGTGTGATCTTAGATGGAAAGGAGAAGTATGATTTTCCCAGAAAAGCATACATCTGGTGACATGTTTGAGGAGTTTTTTGGGGAAAGAATTGGCAGGGTCCCCATTTTGTGGGTTGTAAACAAAGTGCAGGAGTTGAGCAGTTTTAAGTTCTGCCTTGGCAGAACTGTGATGTTCCCTGCATCCAAAGAGATTGAAGGGGAACAATTAGGCTGGGGGAATTAGAGAATCTAACTGATATTTCCTGTGGTCTTGTGGCCGTCATGCAAATGGATGCGTGTAAGGGTAGCTTAAATGGCTGAAATGCGAGGTTCCAAGACAAGTGGGTTGGTGGCATGCAAAGTTTGAAATCTGTTTGAGATTGCCATAGATAATCTAAGACTGCCTGGGGCATATTAGCTTTGGGAACTTTGGTTACAGTGTAGGCCAAGGAGGCCCTTATTGATATCCATTTTTATTTTTCTTTAAATATGGAACACTTTACAAATTTGTGCGTCATCCTTGTGCAGGAGCCATGCTAATCTTCTCTGTATCATTCCAATTTTAGTATATGTGCTGCCAAAATGAGCATTCAGTGTCCATTCTTTAGGGCCTGGGAAGTGGATCCAGGCCACTTCCCAGGAGGCATCTAGGAGGCATAGGAGGCATCTAGGCATAGCCAACAATTGGAGGAATAGGTTGAATTGGCTGTTTGGAGGAGGTATTGTGCCTCCTTAGGGGAGCCTTAGTATTACCAGTGGAAAGTGACAGCAAACAATATAAGAAGAGCAGAAGAGGAGTGATATTTCACAATGGGCAGGTCTTTTTGCTATTTTTGGATTAGAGCCAATTATGTGAGCATAGAAATCCACATTTAGGATTTGATATATACTAAAAGAAGCTTACAATGAGAAAAACAAAGATCAACCCAAAAAGGGGTGATGATTGTATTGTGAGAGCAAGACATCAAGGGCAGGGACAGCTCCAAGTAAGTAATGATTTCTGACCAAGTAAATTCAGAGAGGTCACCCTGAAGGAAAAGGTTGAGAATGAAGTCTTGGAACCGGGAAGGAGAATCATGAGAATTTGGAGAGGAAAGTATCTAGGGAGTTTTTCTAAGATAATATCTTAGAATGATTGCATACAAGAGAATGGGGATTGGCCAGATTCATGGGCCTCCACATCTCTGAGTGTGTATCACCTGAGTCTCATTTGAATAACAGGTATAGATCTCGAATGGCTCGAAGCTGTGCTTGGCGGAGGGCTCCTCATCTGTGGACTAAGCAGTCTTGATTCTGGAAAGATGGATCCACAGGGAGAAGCCGTGAAATTTTACCAGTGTTGGAGTGGTCAGGAGCGCTTGATAGGGCACAGTCCAGAGAGGTTCCAGTGACTTTTCATCCTGTGAAAGAATCTTAAGGTATACCAAATCCCTGGATTTAAGTTTTGGATGTATGTTACCTGAGAACGAGGAGTCAGGTTTTCAACTGCACTGGTTTTGGTGGTCATTAATGGTGGAGACAGTTTGCCCGAGGGATATAACATACTGTGTGAGATGGTGGCTTTCAGGGTCTAATAAAAGATTTGTTTGGAGGAAAGGTCTCCCATAAAGAACCCAGAATGGATTGAGATGGGTTGTGGATTTTGGGGTGAAACGTGACCTTAATAATGCAAGGGGAAGGAGAGTCAGCCAAGATTATTGAGTTTCATGCATAAGTTTAGTGAGGAGTCTTTTTATGGTTTGGTTGGTCCTTTCCACCTTACAGGAGGACTGCACCCACAGTCTTACAGATGAGCTGCCTACAGATGGTATGTTCTCTGGAGGAATTCGCTAACTCCCTGTGTTATTTGAGAGTCAAAAGCTGGGCCATTGTCTGACTGTAAAGAGCAGAAAAGCCCAAAACAGGAAAGGATGTGATCGAGGAGAAGAGTGGGGATCTCCGAAGCCCTATCTGTTTTAGTGGGAAAGGCTTCAATCTATCCCATAATGGTGTCTACAAATACCAATAGATACCTGAACCCTTTGCAGGTGAGATATGTGCTTAAAATCTATCTCCCAATTCTCCCCTGGTAGAGTCCCTCATCTACGGATACACTGAAGAAGTGGGAGAGATTTATGGGCCCCCTCTGGTGTGATGGGACAACAGGTAGAACACATCTGGGAGATAGCCTGCAAGGTTGGGGGGATGTCCTGGTTTGCCCGATGCAAGTTATGAAGAAATTTCTGTTGTAACATTCCCTGGCATAACAGTTTATTATGGGGGCCTTGTAGCCAACCTTCTGGGATATGGGAAAGCCCTTTTTAAATGTCCATTGGGTTTTTTCCTGAGAATATTGTGGGGAAAAAGGATTTAGACTGGGAACCAAAGTGGCTTGAAGGGGCAGCCTGGCAACTGCCTTTGCTTGTCTCTCAGCTCTGTTGTTTCCAACAGAGACTGAGTCATTATCTTTTTGACGTGCCTTGCAATGAATAATAGTTATTTGGGCAGGGAGAATAACTGCCTCTAGCAAGGCCAAAATTTCAGAGGTATGTTTGACTGGGGTATTTTGGGTCATGAGGAGGCCCCTCTCTCTCTAAATAGCAGCGTGGGCGTGGACTGCATGGAAGGCAGAAGCTGAAATGGTATATGTTTAGTTTCATTTTTGTGCTCAGTTGGGGGGCTCGGTAAGAGCTGCAATAAGTAAATCATCAACATATTGAAGTAAGGCACTGCCTCTGGGAAGCTGAAAGGTGGACAGATCCTTGGCTAGGGCCTGTCCAAATAAATGTGGACTGTCCCTACAGCCCTGAAGGAGGGCAGTCCAAGTTAGCTGTTGGGTCACCTGGTGGTTACCTACCCAACAGGACCTGAGCGGTCCTGCCACTCAAAGGCAAAGAGGAACTTGGAATCTGGGTACACTGATATGCAGAAGAAAGCATCTTTTAGATCCAACACAGTATACCAAAGAGTGTCCAAGGGGATCAGTACTAGGAGGGGATAAGTGTTAGGAACAATTGGATGAATAGGGATAATGGCCTCATTGATAGCTCTGAGGTCCTGTACCATTCCGTATGGGCCATCAGACTGTTTTACTGCCACGATGGGGGTATTGCAAGGTGAACTGCAGGAGAGCAGAAGTCCTGTTGCTAAGAATTTTCATGTGAATGGTTGTAGACCCTGCCTGGCCTCCGCACATAAGGGGTACTGGAATTTTCTGGGAAGAAATGAGGATCTTTAAGTTGTATCCTTGTGGGGGTCGCCGATAGAGAGCACCCTGGAATGGAGGTGTCCCATACCTGTTGGAAAATGGAGAGACCTTGACGTTTGAAGGGGCAGAAGGCTCAGAGGACAAGAACGCCAGCAGGGGGCAGTCAACCTCAGAAAGGCAAAGATCAGTTTGTACCTTTTGTCATTATGTCCCTTCCAAGTAATGGAGTGGGGCAATCAGTTAAAATGAGAAAGAAGGTGGTAAAGGTATCGTTACCAAAAGAACAAATTAATGGGGAAGTGAAACGTCCCATCTTTGGGGACCCGTCTCTGCTGGCGATGAGAATGGAGGCCTGGAAGTGATGCCTGATAAGGGCAGAATAAGTGGCTTCTGAATCTATTAGAAATTCAATTTTGTGTTGTACCACATCCAGGGTTACCTAAGGCTCTGCCATAAAGATGGAAAACATGGGAGCCTGCACAGCCTCTGGGCCCCATCAATCAAAGGAGAGGACAGTCCTCCCCTGTTCCACTGGGCTCTTCATCATTGAGGTACAGAGTTAAAGGCAGCTGCCAGTTGCCTGAAGTGGCCTTGGCTTAAGGTTGTGGATTACCTGGGATGGCCGATGCTTGGGGCTCTGGGGTGTGGGATGACCCTCCTGCAGGTGGGAAGGAGGTACAGTCCTTTCTCCAATGCCCTGGTTGTTTGCGGACCAGGCAAGGCCCCGATGGAGGGGGTGTCTGACGCTGCCAGGCCAGAGGCCCCCCTGGAGACAATGGAAGCAGGCTTGAGGAGCTCCTGGGACATGGGGAGGCTTAGCGGCTCATACCTGTAATGATTTTTGCCCCTGGGTGGACCCAGAGAAGGGCAGGGAGCTAATGATAGCTGCAGCCATGTACTGGGCTTGCTGCTTGTCTCTCTGTTCCCTTTCAGCCCCTGAGGCTACCTCTGGGTTATTGAAGATCTTGAAGTCCATATCCAGAAGTGTAGGGAAGGGGGTCTGAGGTCCCTGATCGAGCTTCTGTCTGATATTAGGGGAGGCCTGGCTGATGAAATACATTGCTAATATTGCCGTGCCCTCTGGGCCCTCAGGATCTGGGTTAGTGTACACTCTTATGGCCTCCACTAAGCAAGAATGAAATAAAGCAGGATTTTCATTTGGGTTTACAGGTTTCATGATTGCTTTTTGCATGCCCTCAAATAGGCAAATTATCATGCCGATTAATTCTGCCAGGGTCTCTGCCTGATAATCCCATCTAGTGTTGGCATTGGGCCTGCCTGCACTCCTACCAGAGCATGGTCGGGGATACAGGTGTGGGCCTCATCAGCCCAGCTCTGAGCCAAAGACCAGATACAGGATCTTTACTCATGGGTGCAGCATGTGGTAAAGATGATATGAATGTCCTGCCAGGTGAGATCAAAGGCAGTTATGAGGCTTTTGAATTCCTTAATGAAATGGGAAGGATCTTGGCTAAAGGAACCAAGTTTTGTTTCTATCTGAGACAGATCAGACATTGGAAAAGGAATGTGGACCCTAATGGTCCCTTACGTCCCCATTCAATACCTTCTATTTCTTCATTTTATGAGGGGTCCAGGGGAATCTCTGGGTCTTCAAGGGGAGAGGAAAGATGATGGGGTGGGATAAAAGAAGGGTCATCTAGAATGTCCACGGGGTCAGATGGACCATGAAACCGAGCAAGACACAGTCTACATTTTTTGCTGAGGTCGGGGTTTGGGGACAATGCAATGAAGGTTTGGATATATGAGATTTCTGACCTTTCGGAGGAGTTCTGGCAAAAGAGGTCAAGGCCTTAGGGGTCAAATTTATTTCAGCCCAAGAGTGAGTCCAAAAGAATAGAGAGGGTTTGTCCCAGAGTGGAAAGACAAGCTGCCAATTCCCAACAAAGCCAGGTAGCTGAGAGTCAGCTCAGGAAAGGGTCCCAGCAGAGTCCGTAACGTGGGAGGATTTGCCCTGGGCAAGCTGTCACAGTCAGTCGTGCTGCACCGTCGGAAAGGAGGCCTCAGGGGGACGGAGAAGAAGAGAGGAGATGAGAGGGTCCTTCACCCTCACAGATATGGGCAGTCCCATCTGTTCAGCCTCAGACCTTCAGACCACACTGAGGAGCTGCCCTGGCCAGAGACCTTCAGTTGTCTGAGGAGTACAAGGGTCAGACTGTTGAAAGACCAAAAAGGGAGATGAGAGGGAGGGAAGGATCCCTCCAGAGAGCAAGAGGGGAAATCCCTCACCTTGTAGGGCCAGGGCAGCCTGGCACTTCAGATCCTCACCAAGGAGTAACCTCAGCTGGAGGTCGTCAGTTCCACAAGGAAGCAGTCCACTGAGGGAAAGCTCTGAGAAATTCCCAAAGAATCCAGGGACAGTCCTGGGCCAGCAGAGGGTCCCTGTATAGGCCACCAGATGTGGGGTGACCAAGTGGGTGGAGGCTGGAGGGGCGGGCGGTGAAAGAATTCACCCCAGGCAGAACAAAGCAGATGGAAGTTTATTGAATATACTGCAAGGGAGGGGCGGGCAGGACAGCAGAGGAGACACTCTGCCACGAGGCAGGGTGGGTAGGAGGCTGTAGTTAAAGGGCGGAGAGTGAGGTGGTGTGGGAACGTATGGGATTTTCCTTTTTTGGTACCTGTGCCCGGTTGTAAGCAGCCCATTGGTCAGCTAGGGCTTACGGACATTTTGAGGTGAGTCGCCTTATGAGCCTGTTTGTATTCAGCCCTGTGGTCGCCGTGGGTCCTTTGACCTCACTCAGGTCTCCATTGCTCAGGCCTATTGCTCAGGCCTATTGCCCAAAAGGGGTCCTCTTCAAGTGCGAGGCAAGATTTGAATCAACCATCTCAACAGAAGGCAGGATCAGAGACAGGATCATACCAGCAGAAACACCAGACCAAGGGAAACGGGGAAAACAGGAGGGATTGAAGGAAGGCTGCAAACATGTGTGTTAAACTTTGAGAAAAAGGAAGGTTGACTCCAGAGTCAGTTCAGAGATCAAGAAGGATGCCACTCCCACCATAGTTCTAGGAGCAAGCCTACTTGCTCCTCCTTTTCAGTGGACAAGGAGGCCACTGCTGATAAGGGCATGAGAAAGGTCCCCGCAGAGTGCTGCTGGGGTAGGGCCAGGCTGCAGAAACAAAGGAGGAAGGATGCCCTTAAGAACCATGGGGTGACTCAGCAGGCCGGGAAGGCAGAGCATTAAAGCAAGGAGGATTATTTTTGAGCCTTAAGATTGAATGGAATTTGCACTCCCAGGCTTTGAACTAGCTTGGGGCCTGTCACCTCTTTCTTCTTTCCAGTTTCTCCTTTTTAGAATGAAAATGTCCCTCCCACACCTCTCCTACCATTGTAGTTTGGAAGCACCTAATCTGTCTGGTTTCAGGGGTTCACAGCTGGAGACAAATTTTGCCTACGGGATGAATCATACCGTGAATCTCATTCATACCTGATTTAGAGGATATTCAGAAGGGACTTTGGACTTGAGAATGTAGACTTGATGCTGCAATGAGTTAAGACTTTTCAGGCTGTTGAGGTAAAATGAATGTATTTTGCATATGAAAAATACATAAACTTTAAGCTATGAAATAAATTCTCACCCTAAATTTATATGTTAAAGCTCTATCTATGTGGTTGTATTTGGAGATGGGGCCTTTAAGAGGTAATTGAGGTTAAATAAGGTCATATGGGACCTAATCTGACAGGATTGTTGGCTTTCTAATAGGAAGAGATCTCTCTCTCTCTCTCTCTCTCTACCTCTCCCCTTTCTTTCTCTCTCTCTCCACATGCCACAGAGGGTAGGCCATATGACGAAGTAGCAGAGGGCAGCTATCTGAAAGCCAGGAGGAAAGCTCTCTCTAGGAACCAAATCTGCCGGCAGCTTGATGTGGGGCTTCAAGTCTTGGGAACTGTTTGAAAGTAAATTTCTGCTGTTTAATCCACACAGTTTGTGGTATTTTGTTACGGCAGCCCGAGCTGGCTAAGACAAGACTCATTTTAAAATTTTAGATAGTAAAAGAGAAAAAAGAAATTCCTGTCTCCCTCCCCTGCCTTAACACACATTCTATGTGGCTTTTGTCTTCTTCTTCTTCTTTTTCTTCTTCTTCTTCTTTTTTTTTTTTTTTACCTGAATTCAGTTTGGGTCAGAAGCCTGGGTTTTGGGGGATCAGATGAAGCAGGAATAAAATAATGTAATTCCCTGGCACTCCTGTTTTTTAGGCCAGATGGTTAATGGTGCTACTGCAGGACTCTCCGCGAAGACTATTGTTATTATATGAATCATTTGGAAGTAGCTTTGCTCCTCTCCACCAGTTGCCAGGGCAACTCGAGTATTGATTGCTGTCTTTTTGCTTCTGTTTGTTCCCTTTGCTCTATCTTCGGAGTTTGCTGACATCCACCTAAAGGAGGTGATATGGATGTGTGGTGTGTGCGTGTGTATATGAGTATGAGTGAGATACTTTTTCACCTGCACTCATCCGGCGCATGTTTATTTATTTGTTTTTGTTCCTATATGAGGAGAAGAACACTACCTCTATTTGGACGTTGTAAATTCTCTAACATAGGCAGAGCTGTCTTCCACTGTGCTTTCGAGGATTAGCCAAGGACTTTCAAGGCCATGTGAGACGCTGCTATACGTTGTAGATTTAACTGCAAACAAGAGATTTTCTTGAAGAATGAAACCTACTGGTAACAGTGTTCTCAGTTTGGCTTTCGTTATGCTCCAAGTTCTCACAAAGGTCATCTAGAGGAAGGCGTGGGTTTAGGAGCCAAAGAAACTTCTAGCTCTGGCTCCACCAGTAACTAGCCAAACAGCTTTGCACATTGTCATTTAGCCTTCCTTGGTCTCACTGATTCGTGAAATATTGTTCAAGGACCCACAGGATGTCAGATGCCATTCAGAGCTGCCCTAGATTTCTGTACTCAGATCAGAGCCTCATTTTCCCAGAAAGAGGGAGTCTTTGTGGCAGGTAGAGCAGAGAGCCGAGATACTTATTAGCTCCAACAAATGCCAGGCAGAGAGAACAGGTTAGCGGGAGAGCCCCTGAGGATGCAGCGGCATAAACCCAGAGGCGGAGACTCATCTTTGCACGCACGCCCCATCCGTCGTGTTCGCAGTACCTGAGAAGTGGGTGGGCTGTCTTTGCAGGGACTTCTGTTTTGCAGCATCATGAATGTGAAGGAACTGAAGTAACAAATCGATATTAATGCTAATACAACCTCTATGGAGTCTATGGAGAACCTGAATGGGGCCATACAGATTATATACAAAATTATCATTAACATATAAGAACTATCTAACGAATGTGGGTACAAACAGCGATGAGGTCACATAAAGTTTTGGAATTAATAACTCGTGGAGGATTTGAGGAAGGATTCAATTGGAGAGGCTGTAGTTCATCATTTTCTTAAAGGTAGGATAACACATTTCATATAGGGAAGGAGGAAACATTTTAAAAGTGTCAGTGTATGAAAAGGCATGGAAAAATAATCATGCCCCAGTGGGAGAACATATCATTTAGGAATGTTACCCATTGCAAGTAATAAAAAAGTCAGTAGCCGTAGCTTAAACAAAGAAAAGTTTGTTTTTGTCACATAAGAAGAAAACTCACAATAGTCTTTTGCTGAATATAGCTCAGGGAATAGGTTATGTCTTTCCTTTATGGTGGCAAGGTGACTGCAAATATCACACATATACTTCAGTCAAGAAGGGGAAAAAAGACAAATTGGCCATACCAGCCATCCTGTTTTACCTGGAAGGATAGAGCTTTGCTAGAACCCTTCCTCCCTTCTCCTATCACATAAGCTAGAAGTCACACATTCCCTTTCAGCTTCCCACCCCCTCCCCCAACCTCCATTAACAACGAGGCAGTCTGGGAAAGCAAATATTTAGCTGAGAACATTGCTGTATTGGAAAAACCCCAAAGAATTCTGTTAGGAAGAATAAAGGATGAACCAACAGAGAATAGGGAAAAATGACATATGGCTGGAATGTACAGTCTTTGTATGGGAGGCAGGGAGAGCTTCAAAATGAAGCCTAGAAGTAAAGCTGTGGTCTGATTTTAAAATCCCCTTTTAACTACACTTACAAGTTTTTGTTTTGTTTCTTGAAACAGGGAATAGACTAATAATCTTTTAACTTCAAGAGTTTGCAAAATCCCTTGTCAATAATCTCTAACATTCTATAGAGTATCCTTATTTGAACATTACCAGTTTTCTCTTATTTATTAACTTGCTGCTTGCCCCGTTTTCCCTAAAACCCAATAAAAGTAGAACAGGAACACGTCTCCCTCCTCATTCTCCCTCATCACGTCAATACTAGGACCTTGGCCACATAAGGATTAATATAACCAAGAATTACAGCAAAACAAAAGTTAAGAGCAGAGCATCTGCACATGATATAGATATTTGCAGCATCAAGGTGAAGCAAAGGAATGAGCAAAGGACCCAGAAGCAGGAACTTCTATTCAAGTCCTGACTGTCACAGATGAACTGTGTGGCTTCGTGCAACTCTGAGATAATACAATGGAAGTAGTAAAATTCTAGAATCCCTTCTACTTCTATGATTATTTGTTGGTTCATTTCCTTTAGCTCCTCCACGTAGGCGCATACACTATGGCTGTATTTTTATTAAGGACTTATCGAATGAGATTTAATGGGAAAAAATATCAAGGCAAAAAAAGTCCCTCATTAGGAGATAATATGGATCTCTAACTTAAATAGATTTGCAGTCTTTGTGCAGCTGACAATTTTGCTATAAAGGAGCCTATTAAACAATATCCTCTCAGTTTGGGGTCTTACATTTCTATGAATTTAGTTTCTCTTATTTCACTGTCCTACATTTTGAAGTCTGGGGTTTTCGGGTAATTCTGTTGTTTCCTTCAGAGCACATTGCTGCCCATTAAGCTTAGAGCTGCAGCCTTCATGTTTCTAGACAGTCACAAATATCTTTAAATGTCTTTCAGGCATGACTGTGCTTATAAGAATGAGGAGGTTTTGCAGTTGGGTTCAGGGAAATAATGACCTCTCTGTCATTTATCATCAATAAGCCCTTGACAATAGCACATGTAGGCACTCTGCTGGACACAGATGCCAAGCTAGGCTACTCAACTAGCATCCAGGCTCTCTTGTTTATTGCTCTTCTTGGATCATTTCCTTTATTTAATTTTGGCAACTTACCAAAGTTAAGGAAGATATTTGCTGCTGTTGTGGCTGAGATCAGCCCACTTGTCAAACAAACTGATTGTGAGATTTGGGGGGAAACTTCTCAGTGACAGGGACCAAAGACAACAATGTTCACTGATGGAGAAATCTTTATTGCTGTGAATGTAGAGCATGCTTTTGTTGCAGGAGAGCTGTGACATTTTTCTAACTGGATTGCATCTGCACTTTTAAAAGACAGACAACCAGAGTATCACTGGAGATAATAGGATCTGGGACTTCATATTTTATTAGGGCTACATTGATTCCATTTCTTTAAGTCACTGGAGTGTTATTTCACATTCCAGTGTCTGCATAACTGTATTGCCTTTGTTTCTCAGTTCCATTTAAAATTCCCTGGCATATCAAGGCTGGTGAATGTCAGTGAAGATAACTATCAACATGTAATAACTTCCAACTACAGGAACATGTAGCTTGAAAACACTTAAATGAACAGGTCTTTCTGTAATAAGTGGGAGCCAAGGGAGGACAAATTAACTCCAGCCACTCTGTGTATGTCAGATTTCATTTGAGTTTTGACTGCATATAGACATAGACATTCATTGGAGATGGTCAAAGAACTGGAGTGTGTTCCAGTGAATAAGAAGGCTACATAAACCAAATGAGAGACTGATCGCCTACATTATAGAACCTTTATATCAACCAGCCTCAAAATCATGTAGGAACCAGGAAAAGATATAACTCAACTTGGAGCTATAAGGAAATCCTACAATGACAACTTAATTTACTATCTTGCTTAGAACTCTGTTTTGGTTGTCCGTTGTTGCATAAAAAAACCGTGACAACCTTAAGTGGTTTTAAGCAACAATTTATTATTTTCTTTACTGGTTCTGTGAGCCTCCCATGAGATTGCAGTCAGATGTTAGAAGGGTCTGGACTTGTTCGAAGGTTCAATTAGAACATTGAAGGTGAACATATAAGATGTCTTCTTCGATCACAGTTGTATCATCTGCCCGAGGTGGGACAACTTAGGACTGCCCAGGCATCTCACCATGGCTCCTTCCGCAGATGAAAAATTTGAGCTTCCACAGAACATAACAGTCTGAGGGAGCTGGCTTTTCCTGGAACATTCATTTCAAGAGACAAAGATAGAAACCACAAGAGTTCTTATGACCTAGCATCAGAAGTCAGACAGTATTATTTCCGTCACATATTATTTGTTTACAAGTGAATCATAAGAGTCAGCCCAGATTCCAGGGAAGTGAATTATACATGGGCATGAATATTAGGAGGCTTGGTCCTTTGAGGTTCATCTTTAGAGAATAGCTACCAGAATCTAACAAGTTCACCACCTAAGTGAATTGTTATAGCTTACTATGGGCCAAGGACTACATTAAGTACGTTTAAATGGATTTTCTCTTCTAATCTTTACAAGAATCCTGTGAGTTATGTAGGATTATTACCTTCATTTTATAGATAAATTAATTGACTCAAATATTTATCAGTGGCAACTCTGTAGCAGACTGTGGTAGACAGAATTCTAAGATGGCTTCCATGATCTCTGCACCATGGTGTTACTTTTGGGACTATGTTATATCACCTGGCAAAAAGGATTTTGCAGATTTAATTGAGTTTCTTTTTTTTTTTTTTTAAAGATTTTATTTATTTATTTGAGAGAGAGAGAGAGAGCGCGCGCGCACGAGATCCAAGAGGGTCAGAGGGAGAAGCAGACTCCCTGCTGAGCAGGGAGCCTGATGCGGGACTCGATCCTGGGACTCCAGGATCATGACCTGAGCCGAAGGCAGTCGCTTAACCAACTGAGCCACCCAGGCGCCCTTAATTGAGTTTCTAAATCAGTTAACCTTGTTATAGAGAACTATTAATTCCAACTCTCTACATGTACATCAGATATAATTTGACTTTTGGCTGAACATAGACATAGACATTCCATCACATACGGTCAAGGAACTAGAATGTGTTCCAATGAACAATAAGGCTACATAAACCAAATAAGAGACAAATACCTTACATCATAGAGAGGCTTCATATCAACCAGCCTCAAAATCACAGATGAACTAGGGTTTTATACAGTAGATGAGCCTAACTTGATCTCACAAGCCTTTTTTCGAGCAGAGGATTTTCCCAATTGGTAGCAGAAGATCAGATCAGTTGGTAGCAGAAATCAGAGATAGAGGTATGAAGTACTTGAAGGATTCAAAGGGTCATGGCTGACCTTGAAGATAGAAGAGGACATGTGCAAAGCTGTAGAATAGCATCTAGGAGCTGTGAGTGCCCACTGGCTAACAGCCAACAAGGAAACAGGGACTTTAGTTTTACACTTGTGAGGGACTAAATTCTGCCAAAAACCTAAATGAACTTTGAAGCAGATTCTTCTCAAGAATCTCAATATGAGTTCTGCCTGGACGTAATTTTGATTTTCACTTTGTAAACTCCTAAGCAGAGAACCCAGTTGAGTCTGCCTGGGTTTCTGACCTGCAGAACTTGAGCTAATAAGTGAGCTCTTTTTTTTTTTTTTTAAGTTGTTAAGTTATAGTAATTTGTTATTTAGCAACAGAAAACTAATCCGGGAACTAGAAGAATTTTCTTGATATCGTACCCTTGCTTGACCTTCCTTCTTTTCAAATCCTATTACCCTACTTTTATACCAATTTTTTTTTCAGTTATTTCTTTCTAATAACTCCATTTCATACAAAGCTTATCTTAGAATATGATTCTAGGGAATCCAATCTAACACAGTTGAGTTGTTAACAGAGATGGTTTAGGAAATAGATGGCCAGAGGGAATTCTGGAGTGAGGTCACTTACCAACCAGATGTCAACAGAGGTGCAATTACTGGTGAAAATTGGATGAATGGTAACTCCTGGTACAAAACTGCCTTACAATTACCAAAACCTTCCCTTGTGGTAAAGTGGAATGGGCTGAAGGTAGAAGATGGTGTATTGGCTTATACGATATCTCTAGCATTCAAGTAGTGTAGGAGTAATGGTTATTTTTAGAATTGTGGAATTGATTGCTTTTTTGTTAGGTGTCACTGATGAGCTAAAGAAAGAGGATGACAAATCCAGGTAAGTCAATGACCAGCTCAAGGCATATTATGAAAGTGAAAGTTCTTCCATGGTAGCACTAATAGAGACTCTTCCTATCTGGAGCCAAAGAGTGGACCACACTAAGGTTCAGGCTTAGAACTCAAGCGTGAATCTAGCAGAGCTACAAAGAATGATAAAATCATATCCTTGTCAAGTCTCTACTCTGAAGTCTGGAAGAGACTGGAATCCCATAATCTCTATGAAGATATTTGGGTAGATATGCTTGAATACATTGAACCTAAAATTACCTGGAAACTTCTGTGTCTACAGAAGTGGCCACTTACTATTGCTTGAAAAGAGCAATATCTACTTTCCTAAAGACCATGCAGAAGCATTTGTTTCCCTGAATCCATACTGAAATCTCCCTTGAAAAGTACCCTTCCTGGCTCAGACATCAATAACAAGAATCAAGTCTTAGGATGACCCAACAAGGAAGTACTAACTCTACTAAGGGAGGATAGAGGTTATTCATCAAGGGAACAATAAAATCTGGTTAGTATGTCACAGCTAGAATCAAGAACACTTAGCTAGGAGTGGACTTGACGATCCTGCAGAAATTGAGTTGTATCTAAGCTGGATTGGGAAGCTTAAATAATATGGGGGCTCTTTCTCATGATTCAGATTCAACACCCTAACAAGGGCTTGGACTTAATACACTGTTTAAATGGCTCCTGGAAGGACAGTCCATATTACGATGGTTCATATCAAAGTACCTGGTGATGACAGAACTATGATTGTCAGAATGTTGAGGAAGGAACAAAAATACTCAGAGAAGTAGATATGCAAGAATAGATCTATTATGATAGGTTAAACAACCTACCAAATAGCTATGTTTTCTAAAAGGGCTTAGAGGACACTTCTTTTATTAATAAAAGCACCAAGTGAAAGAGGAACCAGCAAATGGAAGCTCAGTGGTGGAGTCATGGCTATCCACTGGAGGCCAATATTAATAATAAGAAATGCTGTTGTGAAACTGCACCCGCTGTTGTGGGGATGATATGATTACAGAATAGCAGAGGCCAGGTGGTAGCATTTAACCATCAGACACAGAGTGAAGGTATTTACTATTATGGGTAGTAGGGTTGGAATAGAAACCTGGGGGCTCTGACCCACAGGACCTATGGTTATGGCTAATTCACCATGGTATTCGCAAGAACCAGGAAAATGGACAAACAATAAGGTTTAGCTTAATATATATATCCCCAAAAAAAAAGATTAAAGGCAGATGAACTGATGTTAACCACTATGGTGGAAAACCATTATTCCTCAACCAGTTTCCAGACCTGGGCTTGACTAAAGAAGATACAAGTGAATTTGAGGAAGGACTCTGCTATGCTACAGCCATTCATCCAATCCTTCCCCAAAAGAATCTATGTACATTGGGGGTGGTGGAATACCCAGAATGTTTTGAAAGTTGTTGGTTACAGGTTCCAGCTATAATGAGACCAAGGACCCCAAATCCCATTGTGGTCACCCATTATAGTGAAATGCCAAGTGATGAGTGGAGTTCTTGTCCAATTCCAGAGAAAACATAGATTCACCCTGTGGTCATTTCCTGGGCCTTGAGTTTTTAATGGGATGAATATATTTACAGCCAGAGCAGACAGTAATTAATATACATTCCAGTCTTGATCAGGGATACTTTTAACTTTCCTGCTCTATGTCATGGTATAGGCCAAAGGAATCTTGATGGTCCTGTGCATAAGGAATCCTGGAAGACAGTGGCAAGAAAGAAATCTTCCCAGGGTGCAGAGTTTGTGTAGTGTATCTGGTCTTCTATCTCACGTGAAGAAAGGAGTGGCCTGAGATAATGTCATACCGAGATTCCCGACCAGTTGGAAATGGCTTGGCTGATTGATCAGTGGCTTGAAAGAGCAAGACTGAAGAAAAAATCTAGAGGAAGGCATATGGATGTACTCATGGGTGTGTAGATCTTTGAAGCCCACATTCATGCCAACTGCGAGGCACTAAACAAGGTGGTGGCCAGGAGGACTCATCCAGTATGTCAACTACCCTCTGTACTCATTTGAGCCGGTGCTCACACAGGAGACCCATAAATGGACTAGGCATGGTAAAAGAGGTGGTGGCTTTACATGAGTCCAATAGCATGAGTGTATTCTAACAAGTCTGATATAGCTATCTTTGTTGCTAAATGTCTGCCTTGTCAGCAACACAGTTTGATAATGGGCCCTTGAAGTGTTATCAGTTCTCAAAATTAATCAGCCACTTGGTGGCAAGATGATTACATCAGACCTCATCTACCCTGGAATGGGCAATAATTGACACATGTGCTGGTATGTGTTTTCCTTTCCCTCCCTTTAAGTCTTGATCAGTATTTAAATATCAGCTTACAGGGTGTCTGATTGACTGACATTTTATCTCATATGATATTTCTTCAGATCAAAGGACACATTTTGCAGAAAAGTGATCATAACATTGAGCACAGCCCAAAGGATCATTAGCCTTACTATTTTCTAAACCACTCAAAGCCTGACAGTCTAATATAATGTTGCAATGACCACTCAAAGGCATGCCTAAAGCTCTAACTTGCAAATAATACCTTGCTAGTTTGGAGAATTGAATTCAGGTATGGTATATACTTATAGCTAATGGCCATTTTGTCCTGAGTCTCTGATACTTCGAATATATGAATCCATCACTCCCAATGCCCCATTTAGAGACTATGTGCCTCTTGCCTTAGCAATTTTAAATTTGGCAGGTCTAGAGTTCTAAAATTATGACTTCCACCTGGTCATTTTAAGTTCCTCATGCCAATAGACTTGCACACAAGAAGTTTACCATATTGGCAATGGTAATTGACTGATCAGTGTGAGGAGGTAGAATTGCTTTCATGCAAAGTAGCAGAAAGTAGTCTATCTGAGCCTCTGGAGATGTACTATGGCATCCTTGGTGATCTCAAGCCCTGTTTTAACTGGGAACAGCCCATAGCCAAACAAAGGCACAGTACCAAGAGCTCAGTCACTTGAGGTACAAAGATCTGGGTCACCCCACCATTTCATTAACCCAGAGCAGCAGAAATGTTGGCCAAGGAGTGAGAGAAAAGAGGCAGATGTTGAATATCACCTAAGCCTGAGAACCAATTACAGCAGTGAAGTCTGCTGATCTCTAGTTAAACCTGTTGATCTTTCTTTTGAATCTTTGTGTTTTTTTTCCTACAAGTGTTCCCAAGCACCTTCTTGAGGAATTAGTACAGTAAATTTAATGTGAGGGTTGACTGGATCTCACCATTGAAATTGTTGGAATGTAGCAGACATTGTTTGTTCTTTGCACACATTCCCTGAAAACAGAAAAGAAAAGAGGGGCATCTGGGTGGCTCAGTTGGTTAAGCGTCTGCCTTTGGCTCAGGTCATGATCCTGGGGTTCAGGGATCAAGTCCCACATCAGGCTCCCTGCTCAGCAGGGAGTCTGCTTCTCCCTCTCCTTCTGCCCCTTCCCACTGCTTGTGCTCTCTCTCTCTCAAATAAATAAAATAAAATAAAATAAAATAGAAAAGAAAGGGAAAGAAAAAAAGATCTGATTCATAGCACCATGGCATCACTAAAAGTAGAACTGAATAGATATATGCCAGATTGGATCCGATGTATGGATAAGAGCGAGTTCCAGCACACCATCGAGTTTGGCACAGTGCTTCACATGTCATATGTATCCATAACTATTAGCTATTGGCATTCTTATCTGTACATACATTCCACTTTGAACCCTGTATTACATTGTATGTTTATATGTCAGTCTTTCCTCCTACATGTATTTTTCTTGAGCTCAGGGATCATGGTTACATGGTTTAAAAAAGCCTTATAAGACACTGACCTCTTTCCTTAGGTCTTTCTCACCCTATTTCAGGAATAAAAAAACCCATGTCTTTCTTATGACATATGGATATGACCATCCTGTTTACCTCCATCTCTCCCAAGGTTGAACTGGCTAGGTCATTTTTGGCTACCCCCATTGCCTCATCTCTTGTCTTTAACCTAAGCCTCCTTTTACCTGCTGCTTTTTGAAAAATATTAACTAAATAAATGAATTACAGAACCAATGAACTAAGATGGAGGACCATAGAAAGAATATCAATCCTGAAAACCAGGGTAAACACCAGGATGTTAGTTTGAGGGCTTTAGATGCACTCATCATTAGGCCCTGGAAGATAATGTTTGCCAATAATACTAACAATGATAGGAAGAAGGCAAACAATAAATATAGATGTCACTGATAAAAATAATAAATATAGATAAACTATGAGGGTCATTTGTCAAAGCATTTTCTATTTTAAAAATTAATAATCACAGCAGCCCCATGGGATATAAAACATTATTTCTACTTTACAGAAATTAGCAGCAAGGGACACTTAGGAGAGAAGTAATGACTGGACCTTTAATGGTAAATATAGGAACATAACAATTGAAAGCCCCATTGGATTAGGTTGGAATTAAGGACAGGGTAGTATGGCTGCTGTGGGAATTTCTTCTGGCTCAACTGGGACTAATTCAGGAAAATTGGGTATGCTGAATCTGCATACGGGAAATGAGTGGATATAGTTATAAAAAGTTGAAGAAGATAGAGAAGAGAAAGCAAAGGACAATGATGCATGTACAGATCACAAATCAACACAAATGTGAGGAATGGGTCCAGGATGGAGAAAGAGTTCACTTAACATCTAGCACACATTTATGCCTTCTCTTTCTAAGACACTTTCCTGAATTTGAATTACTTTTATTTTCACAACCCAGCCCTCATAGGTAGGTATTCTTCTCTCAGATCTCTCTCTCTCTCTGCTGTTTGGATTTCACTGTTACTTTCTTCCACAAGACTACGAATTCTTTCTTCATTGTTTGCTACGTGGTAGCTGCTGTATCAGTGAGTCTGAACAAAAAGCAGGGGAAATATTGTAGATCTTGCTCTGCAAAGAGATAAACAAATCAAATCTATTTTTGATTTGCCACCTTTATTTTTACTTAGTCATCATCCAAGTTTGAACTAATTTGTATATAGAAAATCTACAGTTTTTGGTGAGATGGAATAAAAAGAGGAATGACTTAGTATCTTGTATTTGACATAATCACATTATAAAAGGATTAAAATGATGCTTGTACTAATTTGTGTAATACCGAACTATCATAAGCCCTTCAGCATAATCCTTGAAATATAGTTTATATAAATAATTTTATTTAAAAAAGTTTTGGAGGCACCTGGGTGGCTCAGTTGTGGTTAACTGTCCAACCCTTGATGTTGCCTCAGGTCATGATCTCAGGGTTGTGAGATGGAGCCCTGCATCCAGCTCCGCATCCAGCTCCTCGCGCAGTAGGGAGTCTGCTTGAGTCTCCCCCTCTCTCTCTCCCTGCCCCTCCCCCCTCTCGAAAATCAATAAATAAGTATTTAAAAAAAAAAAGTTTTGGTCAATTCTAGACAGAAATCTTGTACCATAATTTTTTACATAGTACACCAGAGTTAATACATAACAATGCTTCTGTCCAGAATACCTGAAAATCATTGACCTTTGCAATTATATTAGTTAGGCTTCCGAATTGCAAGTGACAAAATCCCAAGCTGGCTTGATTAGACAAAACAGGCAATATTTTAACTCAAGAAATGTAAGGTATAAATGAACATCCAGTACATAAGAAAGTTGGGGATACAGCTAAGCCTTAGGAACACTTAAAAGCAGGGCTTGAAGGAGTCTATGTACTAGCTGGGCTGCCATTTGCCTAACTACATTTTTCTCAATATAAAAGTTATAGAAGTTTCTTCTATGTGGCAGAAAACATGGCGTTTAATACCTTCTATGTTTTTCATCTTAAAGTTTTAGATCTCAGAGACTTATCCTGATTAGTCTATGGTCAAGTTCCTAGGCCTGGGCCAATGACTTCGGCCAAGAATCAAAGAACTCTATTTTTACCAGCTTTGGTCAGATTTCTACTCTTGGACCAAAGATGATGTTTAAAAGATGGAGTCATGAAAACATAGCCTACACTGACAGAACCCTTAATTGATAGCGGGAATTCCAGAGAGCAAAGTATTGGGCAATCGCTACCCATTATAGGAATACAAAGACACAGTGTCCAGTTCTTATATCAGTGGTTACTGGGGACCCAGTAACTTTTTAGTATGTTTCCGAATGGTCCTTGGCTACCAACTCTCAGACTGCAGGAGGCTCTTCTTGCAAGTTGGATCTATCCGTTGTAGCTCTCCTCCCGTTTGTTACTCCTTTTCACAAAAGGAACACTGTTAGTATTCACAGCAACACTTGATAAAATAAAATCATGAGTTTACTCAATACCAAAGGCAGTGTTAGATACTAATTAACCCTTGCTGTTGCTATAGAAAAATAATAACAACAGTCCTTTATTCTTTTATTACCAAGATTGTAATTTAGCAGTACTTCCATTCCTGAGTCTTTTTAACAGGCAGTGACCTTTAACAAGTATCCACAAACAACATTAATATTTTCCTTCTCAGTCCTTGCCCTCTCCACCCGTTGTCTCTACTCTGTCTTTCAAATCACATTGGGTCATACAGAGGACACATGCTAGATGTTTGGATTCTAGAATTACAAGCTTCACAGCCAATTTGTATTTGCATAAAAGCAGACTCCTTTCTCAGACATTAGACACACATAGCAGCATTCAGCCTGCCAACTTTATTACTGTTCATTTCACCATCCTACACTCGCTTTTGCTGAAAAGAGCAGCATAAATCTCAGCAGTATAAAGGAAGTATCCCATAATCACTCATCAAAGAAATAAGATATTATCTTAATCCATGATACACATCAATGATGGGGTATTTGTTAAACAATTTATGATTTGGAAACAAAGGTAATAAAATCTGATTGAATATCTGAACCAGATATCTTGAAGGATAAAAACGGAACTCAGGGAAATAATATATATATATCTTTTCTTTTGTCTGGGAGTGCTATGCCAGTAACATATCAAAATACTTAGGTACAAATGTGGCAGCATAACAAAAATGCTTGAATAGGGAGACACTATCCCATATATTTTAAAATAGACAAACACAAACACACACTGTATATGCAATGTGTTCACATTCTAAGTCCCATTCTGTGACTTGCTGAACCAGCTAATGGGTTCCTCCATATTCAAAGATTTACACTAAGCCTTTTCTTACCAATTTTCCTTCTGCTACGGGAGTTACTGATGCTGACTGAACTCAGTGGCTCAATAAACAACTTTGCTATCTCAAAAAATACACCCTCTTTGCCAGCAAGATGTTTGGAGTCATTCCAAGGAAAAGAAAAAAAAAATAATTCTGGTCAACAGAGAGAAGGGACCACATTGAAACGTCTGCACTCCTATTTTTACTCTGGTCATAAATCATTATCTACTCTGGCATTGATTAATTGGCCTTCCTCAAATCCTCCAGAATTCTTATGAAAATCCAGGATAAAGCACGATTACAATATTAGCAGCCAACAGGAAGGGATACGTTTCAAATTGTTGTCTGGAGATAACAGTGTATAGACAAAACTGTGTCACATTGGAAGCAGCTTTCTGATTATTTACATTTTTTAAGTGATTTAGTTCCTTTTGTCAAAGACTTCATTCACCCCCTTTCTTATCTTAGGTCTACAACCAAGCCCGAGAAAGGTGAGGATGACACGCTCTACATATCCCACCTGTCAGTGTGACACGAGGGCATCCTAGACCCATTGAAAATTTCCATGTTATGATGTCTAATTCTTCAGGGTTTATTGCTAATGATGAAGTTTTGCATTGGTAATGGAAGCTAGTATCTTAAATAGATTATAAATGGGCTAAAACAGCTGTCTGAATGTCACATATGGTCAGTCTCGAGGAGATTAGACTTGTAATTCTAACAATAGTTTCACTTTGAGAATTAATAAGCTTTTTATTTGAGGACTGTTCACTGATTCTTGCTTTCCATTTGCTCACTTTCTTCTTGCCTTACTTCACTCCTCAGTGATTGCATATCTTTCACTTGTGTTTGTTTCCTTTAAAGTAAGTTTCTCATTTCATTCTATAGTTTGGTAATTACCGTCCTGAATGATACATCATTGCTTGGTAAAGATTGGCTATTACCATAAATTTATAAAAGTAAAAAAGTCTGGTAAAGCACAAGGAAAAAAAAAATAGACCACCGGATTACGTTCAAGACTCCAAATCTAGAGCCATGAACATATGGACATTCGGTATATGGCAAAGATACGGACATGTCTTTATATGGATGGCCTTAATATATGTCACTGGGAAACTGGCTAATTGCATGGATAATTAAAAATTAGATGCTGATTTTACACCACACAAAAATTTAAAATTTAGGTGAATTAAAAATGAATGAAAGGTAATATTGTAAATAAAATGAAAATTTAGAAATGTATCTCTGCTCCACCCCTGAAGTGCATAAAGATTCCCTAATATCCCTGAAGCAAAAATCCTGAGGTAAATATTAAATGTAATTAAATTAAAATTAAATGGACAGTATAGATTAAGTTTAAATAGTTTTATGATTAAAATTTTTGAGGATTTAAAAGTAGAAGAAAAAATATAAATGGACAGACTACTGTTATTCCTAAAATGTTAGGTAAATAGGCAAAACTGAACTCTTAATTAATAAGAAGAAAGAGGAGAATAGTCAAAGTATTATCCCATGGCTATATTTTAATTCACAAATATCTTTACAGCACAAAGCATGTGGCAAAACATTGTTCTAAATCCTATTGCAAATATTAACCACATTACCCATTGTAACAATCACGTGAAGTTGATACTATCATGGTCATCCCCATTTTACAAGTGAAGAAAGTGGAAAGAGGTTTGTAACTCATCCTAAGTAAGGCAATGAGGAAATGGACTCACTGAGATATGACTCCAAGCAGTTCCAGTTATAGATCTGCCCTATCAACCATTAACCTGCATTGCTTTCCTCAAAATTTTGTACAGAAATAGCAATTAACATTACAAATGCTTTTCCTTCTGGAAAATATTTGCCTTTTGCTTTGATTCCCCCCCCCAAACATCTCATATACTTAACTACAGTAATGGAAAAAAGAAAGCAAATATTCCATTTGGTGACAGTTTAAATATTTCCAGCTTACCAACGTAGCCTTGTGACAAAAGTCCCTACATCTTCTTATAATTGCAATATATTTCCAGTCTACTCCTTTTGATGTTTTCTACTAATTAATCTATAATTTAATAAAAATAGTAAATTAATTCTTACCCTTTTAAAATATGTAAAATTAGCACAAAGAAAAATTGAATAAGTACAAAAAGTGAATTAGATGAAAATACATTTGGAAGAATTGGAGTAGGATGAGATGGAATTAATAGTCTTAGTCTCTTAAATGTATAAAACATGGAGCACATGTGGGCTCTTAAATATCAGTAGAATGAATTAGTGAGTACAGAAATGCATGCTGAGACTTTCAGTCTCTTTGAATGATAATTAACAATGGAAACACTCAAATATTAAAAATTACAAAAAAACTATATGAATTACTATTTTGGGAGACAGGGACCACAGAGAGGTATAAGTAGTGTGCTTAGAAAAGACCCTTACTTCTCATAAGCCTGAAAACACATGTCCTTTTTAAGTCATGGAATAATAACATCTTAGTTTGGAAATAATAACATCATGGAAAAATAACATCTTAGTCTTTGTCTATCATCTAGTCAAAAACCCATCATCCTTGTTCTCCATTATATTACACTCCTGACAAATAGGAAGTCATGCTCTTTGAAGAGCTATGGAAGTAGGAAAACCAAGACGTCCCAACAAAAATGGTGTAGGGGAAAATGAAGTTAATTAAGATTCAGGATTCCTTGGTTCTAGTTCTGGCTGAGCCATTAAAGAGTAGAAGAGCAAATCATTTAACCTTACTGAGTCTACATTTCTTCATCTGGAAAATAAAAGAACTGGACATGATAACCATAGGTATAATTCTATCAACATGAAACATGCTCATTCTATGATTGCATTTTTTGGATGGATTTTCACTATAAAAATCTTTCCTATAGTCAACAAATATAGGACTCCATCTAATTGTCACAAAAATTTTTGTGATAACCCTTCAAGAAGTAATTATTCTTTGTTTTGGATATTTCTTTTATCATAACAAGCCACCTACAAACCTTAGTGGCAAAAAACAAAACAAAACAAAACAAAAAAGCAAAACATAAATTTTCATCATGATTTGCAAGTTGGACAGAGCTTGGCAGTTATCAGCTTGTCTGTTCTATTCGGCTTCAGTTGGAGGGTTCCAAAGACTGATTGCTGAAGTGTTGTTCACTCAGACGCCTGGTGGTTGATTCTGACTGTTGATTTAAACCTTTTCCTGGGCTGGTGGCCAGAACATTTACATGTGGCCTCTCCATGTGACCTGAGCTTCTTTCTTCACAACATGCTGGGGTTTCAAGGACGACTGTCCAGAGCAGTGATCGGGTAAGCTCTACCACCTCTATGACCTGGAAGTTATACAGTCTGAGAAACAAGTCACTAAAATTCCAGTGAATTCAAGGGGAGAGGAATCAATCTCCACTTTCACTGAGTCTTCTAAATATTTGAATATTAATATCATGACCTCTTAAATTTTCTCTTTTCTTTGCTAAAATGTACCCTTTGGTTTCTTTAAATTTTTCATTCAGAATACATTTTGGGTTTCCCACACCATCTTTCTGACTTCAAAAAATATCCTTTTTATCATCTGTGTTAAATGACACTGTTCTTCTCAAACTATGAAGCAGTAGCTCTCAAAGTATGAATCTGAGATCCTTGGAGGTCTCTAAAATCTTTTGGGGATGGGTCTGCAATTAAAACTACATTTAATAAAACTAAGGCATTATTTTTATTTTTTATTTTTCACTCTCATTCTCTGCAGTGAAGATTTCCAATCCTACATCACAAGTGATTTCACTGTTAGAAGATACTTTTGTTTGTTTTTAGAAAAAGGTAAAATCCTGACTCTCCTTTGAATATAAAGTGATCATGCATTTAAGATGTTATTTTGTTCATTAAACTGAGCGAACCAGGCATATGAGGGAACTGGTTTAAAAGAAAAGTCAAAAGGCCCAAATTTTATATGGGGCAAAGGAATGTTGAAATGAATTGCAAACAGAGGCAGAACTGTTTTTTTCCACAGGGTTCAGGGGAAGATATTTGAACCTCTACCAAAAAAGACAGGCTTTATACATCTTTCAGGCACCTACAACTACCTACAGAATAGTAAATAATTCCCACAGAATCAGAATCTGAGAAGGTGGACAGGTGTGTCTTGGACAATGCCTAGATAGATGCTCTATTGAAGCACAATAGAACACTAGGTGTTTTATCTATGTCATAACAAATTGAATGCAAAAGCAGATGTGAGGATTTATCTTCCATGAAGCCAAACATTAATCTGTAAAGTGTAAAAGAAGGCACTGCATCTCATTATTTCTTTATTTTGAAAATATATTTTCATAAAATATCTTAACATATCATGGGTTTATTATTATTATTTAAGTGAATTACTTAACATTTATTTTTCTCAGTTTTAACTTCTAATACTGTAAATATTGATTAATACAACCAATATGAACAAAGGTCTTCCCATCCTCAATAAATATTAACAACATAAAGGATCCTGAGGTCAAAAATTAGAGAATCACTACTTTAAGATCTTTGGTTATGAAGTGCATCAGAATATGTTACCCCGAAATAGGCCATTTTGGCATAAGGATTATTTTGAACCAAAAGTAATTGAGAATCAATATATTCAGGAAGCATTCTCCTCCCCTTATCTATCTAAAAGCAGAGCAGGGCATCAGTTTCCCTTTGTGAAGGTGTTCCCTCCCTCAGCCCCCATTCCTCACCTCCTGCCTTCCTACCCCACCTGAACCAGGAAGAGGACCATTAACACCAAGGAAAGTTTGCATATACAAACTTTACTAAAATTACCCTTATCTTCCATTAGTTCCTCCATGTGTTTCCTCATCATTCCCCAAGATTCCCTGTTCTGTGAAGCCCAAATCTCCTCTCCTTTGTTAGAATGGTATATAAGCTCCCAAGTTTAACCACCTCTTTGAGTTTCACTTTTCAGTGAACTCTAGTGCATGTGAAATATTATTAAAAATCATTTGCCTTTTCTCTTGTCAATCTGTCTTTTGTTGGTTTAATTCACAGGCCTGTAGTCGTTGAGCCTAAGAGGGTAGAGGAAAAGCTTTTCCTCCCTGATAGTTAACGATTCCTTCATTCTTTTTCATAATAAATTCATGGACAATCGAACTCCAGACATCCTGTATGCCAGTTTTGCCTGATCATTTAAATTTACCAATCTAATAATTCTATTAAAACTAGACATAGTCTGATCTTTTCTTAGAAAATCGATATAGGTTATCAATGAGTAACATGTTCTCCATTGAGTGCTTAGACATCTTTCATTCAACATTCTTTTTGGTAATCTCTCTTGATATTGATGTCAAGATTCATAGTTCTGTATCTGCAAGAATCCAAGTTTTGGCTCTTGAAAGAAAAATGGGATTACATTTTATCATCTCCAGTCTTTGGGTACCTCTTTCATTTTCTGCCCCTTTTGTCAGGTTACTGATAGTAGTGTCACCAACTAGACCCCAAAATATGACCTTTACTGCCCACCTGCTTGTACCCACTAAGCTGTGTCCCACATTCTTTCTTAAGCTCTTCTTTCCAGCTATCTCTTAACTCAGGCAAAAGACTTGACAGCATAGCATCCTTTGATGGAAAGTGAAACTACCCCTCAAGCAATATCAACTACCCTGATAAAGAGCTCTGATGGCCCAGACCACCCAGACCAGTTTGAACTCAACCCCCAAATCGTGCCTGCATAGATGGAGCATGAAATGACCCATAGGGTGACTGACAGCTACCTTTACCTCATTATAATGTTTCAGGATTTCTTTTCCTTTAGTGTCCAGGGGTTTTGGTCACGCTGCTTTGAAGAATGAAGAGGTAGACCAGATGAAGAGTGGTGGGCAGCAGAGCAAAGCTTATTGGGCAAAGCTCCTGAAGAGGATGGGGACCTGAGAGTGTTGCCATGGGAGTTTCCAAGTCTAGGGTTTTTTTATGAGAATGTTGGCGGGTTGTTTAATCTGATTAACCCTCCATGCACCTTTCACCCAATTAGGATTTTGTCTATGTGCTCATCTGCCTATCAGGTAGTTGTTTACACGGGAAAGGGTTGGGGGGCTCCTTCCAGGGTGGTGTAGAATAACAGGATGGGGTCTTTTTCCTTTTAAGGGTAGTTTCCTCTTAGGAAGGGCCCTTTGCCTCCATTAATAATACTAAAATCTCCACCCAAGGAGGAGCACAAACCTCATTTACATAACACACAATGTATGTATAGGTATGTTTCCTCAAGGCACATACACCACCTTATGCCTGCCTCTATATATGATGACAAAATTTCCCTTTCTGAATATTCATCCTAACCCTAACTCAAAGAAGCCCACTCACCCTTGTTCGGGGAGTCACAGCTTTGGAAGTCATTCGCTGTGATCTCCTTATTTGCTGCAAATAAAGTTTTCTGTGTGCGACAGTTCCACCTGGTGCAGTTTCCATCTGTGACGCACTGAGGTGGGAACTTGTGTTAGTTCGGTTACAGCGGTCCAACTACCTTCCCTGATTAGAGGTTACTTCTATAATTAGAGTTCTATAGTTAGAGTTCACTCCATTGTCAAAGATTAGCCTTGAGTAAATATTTAGTGACTAATTCAGTTTACTTTAGTGGCGGCATTTCAGTCTTATCTGTACTCTCCTTCACCTACTAAGGTTGCCTTCCCCATCTTTCAGATGATTTTTGATCTGGATCATTATATTCTCTATCATCTCTCGCTTCCCTCCCCCCCCTTTTTTTTTTTTTTTGTTTGGTCTATGGAATATTCCTTGAGTCCTTAGAACAGTGATTTTTGAAGTGTGATACCATATCAGAATATACCCTTGTTTAGCTTGCTAAAAAATACACATTCCTAGACAACAACCACTGTATCAGAATGTCTGTTTTGAGTTAGATTTTTGTCATTTGTAACACAAAGAGGTTTAACTGGCATTCTTATAACAGTAAACCCTTCAGGAGTTTTAGCTATCTTACTCATTTAGTCCTCATAAAACCTTATTAGCCCTATTTTATGATTGAAGACACTAAAGCACTAGCTCAAGGTCACACAGCCAGTAATTATCAGAGTTGGGAATCAAATCAGAGCCGTATTTATTTGTTTTTCTCCCTCCTAATGTTGCTTAAGCAGATTAAACACCTGAGGGGTACTAGGAAGGGCTCCATGGCAAAAAAAAAAAAAAAAAAAAAAAAAAAAAAATCACTCTCATTGGCCCTGCCTCAGAGTCTGAAATCCTCAGCATTCCCCACTTCTTTCAGTTAAAGGCAGCTGTTTAAATGCAAATTATATCTGGGAAGGGTGTCACATTAATAGCTACTATCAGCTATTAACTCCTAAACACAAATCAATGTTCTTGTTCTCTAGAAAAGACAGGACTCTTAAAGAATGTAACATTTGGAGGAAATTTTTGAACTGAGGATGAAGGGAATGGGAAAGGTTGGGAGAATAAGGATGCTGTCATGGTGGGGGCTTTGGACAAGTGACAGCTCACAAGTGCTGGGCAGTGGGCAGGCCATGACAAGTGAGGGTAGGAGGAGGGTGCGTGCTGAAAAGGGTGCAAAGGATGTTAGAGTGATAATCGTAAAGATCAGCTGCTTTACATTTTTGCATGGAACCATTTAGAACCATTGCAAATTCTGGCATCCATTTTGATCACGCTTCAGTCTTTATTATAAAACACAGGAAATTTCCCCCCTGAATGTGCAGTGGGTGTTAAATATGAAGAATTAATCCAAGACTGCCAAACCTAATACACATAAGGTCCCAGCATGAGCTCATATTTGACGATCATTAACATCTTTAACCTAGTCTTCAATTTCTTTAATGAATAAATGTATCTTACTTCCTTCGAATGTAGGACAATTGGACTGTTTTTCTTCAGTGGTGTATACATATGCAATGTAAAATATGACATTAAAAGGATTAAATCATGTAATAAACATTACCATGCTGCTTTGTTGTCAGAATTGTAACTGAAGAATGATGTTTGAAAGGTGTTGTTGAAATGGCTCTAGATTTATAATTTTTCCAATGCATTACTCATAAAAGGAGATTTCGTAAACCAATAAAGTCATCCCAGGGCTGCATAAATTACCAAATTACGTGTTAAGTTAAAAAATAATTGACAAAGCTTTTTGTGCCATAGTGGCAAATGTCAGTGCCTAATAAATTTGTTATACAATGTTATAGGATTTTTAAAAAATGATCATCATTTAGGCTCGGATTAACAATAAAAAAACCGAAGCTTTTCCTAAAGCTCTAGGTGAACAATGGCACTTGAAAATGAAACACTGGCAAATTGCCCATCTCCTGTGGGAAAAGGAGGAAAGAGGCAGCAGCATCTTTGTAAGCAATCACACTGGAGAAGGCAGGCTTCTTCCTGGGGCATTAACAACATCTCAACAGGACTCAGAGATTTTTGTCAAGAGCCACAATTTACACAATAATTACACTCATTGGAGCAAATACTGATCCCAAATTGCCTCCTACTTCTTGTCCTCTCTTCAAATCAAATGTTTTGTCCATGTACCCAAGTTGTTTCAAAGGATTAGTTAATTCATGTATTCATTTACCAAAGAATAGCTTTTGTGAGTGTGTTTTATTTTTCTAGGCAATCAATTCATAAAGCAGACACCATTTTCCTTTCTATTAATGTACTAAAGGAAAATAAAGAATATGATTTTGGAAGCTTCTGACATAGCTACTATGTTCTTAAAGAAAAGAGATATTTTTAAAAAGTGTGGCTACGCATGCTCATCATAATTTATTAAGCAACACAAACGCAAAGGTAATGAACGACAAGTTGGAATTATTTGGAAACTGAAAAGATTATATTGTGCATTTTACAAGACAAAGGTCGTTCTTCCAGACTAGTAGTTGCTGGTTCTTCAAGGACAGATGCAGAGTTATCAGTTTTCCAGATGAAATAAAATGAGGGAGAGAGGCACATTTGCTCTGGCCTATGCTCACATACTTACTGTTGTTCACAAAACATCCACCTATGTCTGTCTTGACAACATGGGAATTTACAGAGCCCGTGATCAGACTCTGCCTTCATGATGACATGAAAGAGAAGGGTAATTTTAGTCCACTACAGCTCCAACTATTGATGTCCAAGCTCATTATGCATTATTAACTTCCTTATGGTGTTGGGACACCAAAGAGAGATCCTGTTAAGAAGCAGAGAGTGCAAAACAGGATCAGTGGGATATTGTAATCAGGTGGAGGAGTAACTAAAGTGCCTGGGAAAAGACCTCCAGATGGTGATGAAAAAAAGATGACCTCCAATAGAGATACTACACAAACTCCTGGAGGGGAGTCTCATGGCCACAAGCTGGGAAGGGGATCTAAGGAAGAAGAAAGAGGAGCCAATTTTTCCTTCTAGGTAGAGATCAGGGCCAAAGCCTCCTTGGGGATAAAGGGTAAACCCTTTGAGCCAAAGAAGTTTGTTGTTGATTATTTGTGGATTTTCATCATCCATACATACTCCCCGCTCCTAACCAGCAAGAATTAGGTGATGTAAATATCCATGAAAATATCCTTGCTTATGGAGTTCATGAGTTTTGGTACCTCTACCTGGGTATGGCTAGACTCTGCTGTTTCTTCAAAGCTCTAAAGAAGTAAACCTAAGTCACATTCCAGGAATTCTCATTTTGAGGCAAATTGAATATTTTTACCTGAGAGATTTTTTTTTCCTTTGTTTTACATTTCTGACATTGGGAAAAACATCAAAGATTCATCTGTCAATAATAATTTTTCTAACCATAGGCTTTTGAGAATGAAATAAATTGGTATTTGTTTTATTATTTAAAATGCTATATAAATATGAATTACTTTTATCATCCTGTTGACATTGAAATCCATGCATTACCTACTCAATTGATGTAAAAAGTCCATTCTGAAATGATGATGCAACTGCTTAATATTTGGTCCCACTAATCCCCTCCACATTTCCATCCTTCCATAGCTTATAAATAGCGACTTAGGAGATTTAAGGACATGATAACCCCGTATTCTATTAGAAGCTATATAGTAACTTTTTAAAATTAACTGAAGCTCTAATGTAAACCAATCCTATCAAATTAGAAACAAACAAGTATATGCAAATGTATGAATAACAACAAATTCAGAAATAAATACATTTCCCCAGGAGATAACTGTCAAATGACAAAAATAAAACAACTTAATGAGTTTGAGCTAATGTATTTAAGGTAAAACTATACATGGATTGGGGAAGTCCAGTGCCTAACAAACAATGGAGTGTTTTTTCAGAGGGATTTTGGGCAAGAGTGAGTTTTAGAGAATGTTAGATGTGGCATCATGGAAAGAAGACACGATTGGCTAGGAGGTCAGAGGTCTCCTTTTAAGGTTAGCAGGTCTATATTCTAGGGTAAGGTAAGCTAGCTAAAGCTGAGCTGGAGGATTGTGATTGATGTATGTTACATTTCCTTGATAATGAGGCATTTCCCCATATGCCAGCTCATTTGTGATACGCGCAACACCAGCGGGGCAGCCTCCATTTTGTGGACCCCGATAGACAAATTACCTTTATCACATTGTCGAATCAAACCAAAATGGAGTCCCTTATGGAGAAAATGGAGACAGTCAATGCAGGTACATAAAGGAAACTTAACCTAATCTTACAGGAATTTATAGCTTTTCTTAGAAATCTTAATAACCAGCCAATCCTCAAATGCCAAGTTAGTTCATGTCATCTCTAGACTTCCTTGTTCCCCAGATTCACCTATCCTGATCCAAATAAGAAAGAGGACCACTAGGCAACCAATTAGCTGTAAAAGCCAAATAATTTTCATACTTAGTCCATAAAAATCTCTTAGTCTGTGAGCAACTCAGAACTCATTGTTCCTGTAGCCCTGAGTTTTTCTGCTTGCAAGTTGAAACCCTTCGATATGCAAAGTTTGGTTTTTGACAATGTGACTTAGAGACCAGGAGCTTAGAGCTTAGAATAGGTTTCTGTAAAATGTACAATGACACAAGAAGACAGTCTTTTGGTCTGGTAAACTGGACCAGTTATAGAATTTGAGATGGGCTTAAATGATCCTATTACTTCCTCAAAAAGGCAGAATAAATCATGAGGTCAAAAAAATGATCTAAATCTCTGTAAATTGTCCTCACAGTGCACACACTGAAAATGGAGTTAGTGCGAGTGTGTGGGAAGTGTGTGTGTCTTTCTAGAGGTGGGGAAACAGTGGAGGGTCATGTTTGGTAGGAGTCATTTTGTCCATTACATTATGCAATATTCTCCGAAAAAATGAAACATGTGAAGAATGGGAGGTGTGAAATGCCAAGGTATGTTTGGGGGAGTAGGACCAGTCTGATCATGCCAAACCATTAGCTCTGAGGCATTGTAAGAATGCAAGAGAGGAACAAGGAGCCATCTGGTTGGAGAGACAGGGGTATTTCATCATCCTGCAAGCAAATCTCACCTTTCCATTCTCACAATATCTCTTTTAATATTTATCTTATGTTACTGACACACAATTGCAACTACTTGTTAGTTTATTGAGGGCAGACATTTTCTTGCTTAGCTCAAAATCTCTATCCTTAGCAGGGTACCTCACAAAACCTGACACCTCAGTAAGTGTAGGAAGCAAGAGCGATGAGAGGAAGGAAAGAACCAGAAATCTGAGACCAGCATTTAGAGAATCTGACTCCCTCTACCAGGGTCCATGAAAAAGATTCTGCTCCATCTTCACCTTCAAGGTAGTGGCTCTGTGGCAAAAGGGGGAGGCATCTGAAGATGCCTCACAGGAGCAGGTGCAGGATTAGCAGTTAAAATCAGCTTAGAGAGAATGTTGCATCTGAAAAATAAGGTGAGGGGAGGCCCAACTAAATGGTCTTAAGTCTCTAACCTCATGCCATCTCTAGAATTCCAAGACTATATTCAATTGTCTATTGGTCAGATGCAGACAGCATTATCGATGTGTAATGATTTCATTAACAACAGAACTCTCTTTAGGGCAAGGTTCTAAAAATGAAATGCGCTATTCCTAATAACCAGTAAAAGAATCTGAAATGGGCTTAATTTAATTTAGCTCTAAGGAATTGTAGGGCTATATCGCAAGCTGTGAATAATCTGCTTTAGATCATTGCAGAAAGTGCTGTGTGTTAAAGCAGGGGAGAGAGAACATTTCGGTCCTTTCAGTGGGTATACATAAGTGTGGTCATGAGCACACTTTATAAACCCACGAGCTTAGAATTAGAGAAGGCTGGAAGGTCACAGGCTGAAATTTCTCAGAGCACAGCCCGTCAGAGACATTTCAGAAACAGTCTTATAATTTCTCCTTGAACTCATGTGCTTTCTGCATTAGACTATTTACATTTTGACACACATCGTGTCAGTCAAGTAAGAGAAGATAGACATCAAGTGCTCAAGGGCCCTAATATGCCATTTAGGAGGGAGCCACCAGCTGTGGCAATGAAAATGTGAGGGAAGAATACAATCTTTTTAAAGAACCCTTTGAAACATAAAAGAAAAATTACAGTGTGCCTTGCTGCTTGATTGTCTCCTGTACAAAGGCAACTGACACTGACTAGAAACTGTGGCCTTGCACCCACGTGCCTTCCAGATGATCTAAATTACTCAGGCTTGAAATGAGAAAACTTGAGGCCTCGTCTTGTATGTAGACTGATGCAGGCATTTGCTTGTTTTGAATCAAACTTCAATATGAAGTATTTCACAATCCCCTCCTTCCCTCACTCTCTTAAGACAAAACAAAAACAAAATAAAAACCTGATATGAAAAATGTTATCTGATTCTTGTTGAATATTGTCAGTTGAAAACCGTATCATCGCTTTCACAAATAAATGGGTACTACTATGTTCCTGATGATCATAATAATATTAATATTGACTCTCAACAATGTCATCTCTCAGCTGGTAAATGGAACTTACTACCCTTTTTCAGAATGTCACCAGTTCTGAATTTGGGGCTGGATATAATCAACAGCTGCTAGTTGAATATTTTTGGGGGGTCTCACCGTTCCCATCTGTATACAGCTTTTAGCTAGAGAAAAAGATATCTCCTCCATCCTGTTTAATGCTAGTCGCCAGCTTCTCTGAAGAAGTAAAATGCAACAGTTGATTTTGACTCAGCACACACCATTTATAGGATGAGAATTAATTTGTGTTACCAGATCCTACACTCCATCTATTGCTTCACTGACTAAATAGATTACCCCAGGTAAATCGTACATGTTAATTTTTTTTTCATAAGAGGCTCAGTACCAATATCTGAATTGGAGATATTTTGTACATTTTAATGGAAATGTGTGGGAAGCAAGTAATCAACACTTATTGTCTACATAGTGGTCCAAGGCATCCCAAAGCAAGCAGTGTTCTCAAATCTCGGTGTGCATCAGATCTCCTGGGTGGTGGCTGTTAAAAATGCAGATCCAAGTGTCTTATTCCAGATCTGCAAAATGAATCTCAGGAGGTGGGTCTGAAGCTGTAGTGTGAGGAGCATCACAGTGATACAAGTAGACCTGGGGTCTCTATTTCGAAAACACTGGTTTGTGATTTAGATAGAATCCAGCAGCACTGAAGAGTGAAAATGGTACTGGATTTACAAGCAAATTCCTTGGTTCCATTCACAGTTCTTTGGTCTGCTGTATTCTTGTCGATTAAATTAGCATCATTAGATCTTAGTTTCTTTACCAATAAAACCAAAGGGGGGGGGTGTGCCTGGTTCTCAGTCAGTTATGGAGCTGCCTTTGGCTTAGGTCATGATCCTGGGGTCCTGGGATTGAGCCCCACGTCGGGCTCCCCTGCTTCTCCTTCTTCCCCTTCCTTGTGCTCTCTCTCACTATCTTTCTCTCTCAAATAAATAAATAAAATCTTAAAAAAAAAAAGAAAGAGGGGCTAAGATAGTATGTTTTCATCCTTCAGGATCCATCTAACAGTGTAACTCAATTCATTTTAATCTTTGTTTTTCCTTCTTTGTTTTTTTGTTTTGTTTTGTTTGTTTGTTTATTTACTGGTTTTAGGGAAAAATAATCTAGCTTAGGGGAGTATTGAGAAAATTTTCATTCTCAGTGAACTTTTAATAATAATGTTCACCATACACTGCTCTTTGAAAAACTGCAGTTCTAAAGTAGATACATGAAAATGAGCTCCATTTTTATTTACACAGATTTCAAGTAGATCAATGTTAGCAATATGGTACATGGCCAAGAATGGGTTCTGTTAGGAGTAAAACAAACAAACAAACAAAAGAAAACAAACCATCTTAGACGTCAGAAAAGTGTGGCAGGGCCAAAAAAATAAGACAGAACTGTTGGCTTGGTAATGACATGCAAGACATTCGAAGTCTAGGCCTTGTTCCAGAACTCAGATCCTGGTAATTTGTACTATCTACCTCCAGCCTCAAAGTTAAATGTCAAAAAAGGGAGAAATTTACAAAAATGCACCCTTCCTTTCCAAAATTATACTCTTTCCATGATTCTAAAGTAACATTAGCTCTGGAGTTAATAGCTTATTTCATATTCTTACTGTGAAGAAATTATTATTATGTATTTAGCAATTGCAGTTGTTGCCAGGGAGATTGTCATGCAGCAAGGAGCAACTAAGCTTCTTGAAAATTCCCCATTTGCAGACACTCTCCGCTCCCTCATCACTTAAAAAGAACATTCTGGTGAAAAATATTATTTGTGTACTATATCCAGTCCTGTCTGCCAGAAGATTTAATCATATGGATGGAATGTTATTGACCATCTTTGCAAAGGCAGCTTTACCTATGCAACTTGGGAAGGGCAGGGCTAGGAGTTGGGAAAGCCGTCAGAATAATTTCCGATTGTTCAAGGTTGTATTCACATTGTTGAATATCCTTTGTTCCTATAATATTTTTCTAGGCTTTATTTATAATTAGATTTTATCAAAAGTTAATACAAATCAGACCAATGACATTGTCTTCAGAATCAGAGGACTGCAAAACTAGGCATTTGGCAAACCATCTGTGGATTTGTTTTGCACCTGCACAATTCCTTTCTGGGTTATGTACTTGGAGGCCTAATGCCATACCTCAAGGGTAAATCAAGGTGTGCCCTGGCAGCAACCTTATAATAAATTTCCCAGCACCTGCAAATATTAATTGTTAGTCGAATTTAGACAGCTGAGGTAGGCAAGTCCTTTTTTGCTTCTTTTCTTCCCCCATGTGGTTCCAATCACAATTACAGATAACTAGATGACGTTTGACATTAATAAATGCAAATGCACTTCTAGGTCAGGTTAGTTTCTACAATATTGGAAAGGGGAAATGATATTCTCTTTAACTGGTGATTAAAATTAAAATTTATTGTAATTATCAAAAAGGAAAAAAATCAGTGGGTTAAATATCTATGATGAGACAATGTGTTAGAAGGAATTAAATACTAAAACACATGTACAAATCTTTAACTAATGCTAATAAAACTTTCAAGATGGAGCAGAGACTGAGGTGAGGAGGCCAGAAGCAAATTCTGCAAGAAGGAGATTAGAAACAACACTTGTCCCAGGCATGAATGGTAATTGGGTGCTGCCACAAGTCGGTAGATCTTGGGTGACTCTATCTGTTTAAGGGGCAGGGAGAGACCATACCTGAACCAATGCTCTTTTTTTTTTTTTCAATCTTCAGCACTCAGCACACTGTGTAGTACAAATATGAAACCCCATCAATATTTGTTGAGTGAATGAATAAGTCAATAAACTATTCCTTCACTTTCTTTTCTGAAGATGATGATAAAGAACCTGAAGGTATGAAAATTAAAGATTTTCCACCACACTCTACACATATGAAAATATTCTTCAACTACTGGCCAATATTTACATTGTATTGCCAAATTCATCTATAAAAAGTATTTTTAAGAACTAGTTTTCAACATGGGACGGAGGAGAGGTGCCTAATAGACTTTTGGGGAACTAGGCTAGGCATGCTATACACACTGTCATGAGATAGATGTTACTCTTCCCATTTCACAGACTTTGAAACTGAGGCCAGACTAGATGGCAAATGGACATGCTTTTACTAAGTGGCAAAAACTACTTAATGCCCTTTAGGAAAGGCTAGAGAAGTAGCTTTGACGAACAAAACAACAACAACAAAAGTCTTTGAATGTATTTTAAATATATTCTAGGGTGAGTTTTGTATGATTAAATAATACACACCCTTATTTTGTTTTTTGTTTATACTCTATGTTTGTAATCTATGGTTTTAAATTAAAACAGTTCAAAATGAAATATCAATGCACATGTAAATATATATAGACACGAATAAAATGAAGAATGAATAGGCTTGTAAGCAAACCTTATACTATTAAAACACTCGATTCTACATTTCAATCAAAACCATTCACTGAGTAACAACTATAGGGAGTCTCAATGATTAAAACTCGCTGTTGGGCTTAAAGAAGTGAGGAGGAGAGGTAATTAGAGAAAATTACTGAACTATGTCATGAGGACTATGATGGAGGTATGTAAATGGTCTATGTAAGCAGGAGGAGTGGACAACCTTTCCATCAAGAGAGAATGTGAGCCGACAAAATGCAATCAATTGAATAACCTGGGACACGCATGCGTGCTCACTCATGTGCACACCCTCTCTCACACACACTCAACTTTGTTTAGTGGAATTTATGTCCTCATTTTTTTAAAAGATTTATTTATTTATTTTGAGAGAGAGAATGTGAGCAGAGGGAAGGAGTAGAGGGAGAGGGAGAGAGAGAATCTCAAACAGACTCCCCCAACCCTCCGCTGAGCAGGGAGCCCAACTCGGGGCTGGATCTCACTACCCTGAGATCATGACCTGAGCCGAAACCAACAGTTGAAGGCTTAACCAACTATGCCACCCAGGCGCCCCTACGTCCTCCTTATTGTGCTCAAATCTATTAAAAATTGAAAAGCATATTGCTCCCTAATAAAGATACCAAGTTGGACCCTTTTATAAGACACAGATAAAACTGACATACTATTTTACAACACTAAATTGCAAAATAATTTGTATACAAGATGGTAGGGTCTTTTTAAAAGAGACAATGCCATGATCAAATTATTCTGTTGTCATTGTAAAGAACGACCTGGGAAGAAATATAATGAGTCCTAGGTGTGTGGTAATAAGCAAAGTCCCCAGGGAAAGATGGCAGTGGTTCCTCAGAAAGCAAACAGGAAGGCAGAGTGAGGGAAGTCATTGAGAACATGGTAAGGGTGAGTTGTGAGTAACAATGCAGTTTTATAGGACTGGATAAGTTGGATGAAAATAAACCCCTAAAAGGGACATAGCAAAATTTTGTAAGACTACCCTCAAGACAATCAGACTCTACCCTGAGACCACTCTACCTTGCCACTTTAACTTTGGGAATCTTAAAAAGAATAAGGTTTGGAGATAACAGTTTTGCTAAGTATGATATGGCCAGTTTGTAGAAACATCTTCCTATTTTTTACCTGCACAATATGTATTTTCTGTTTTTCCCTCCAGATCCACTTTACTCTCTTCTCCCCCAATTCCTGCCCACTCCCTTTGCATCCTATAAGGTTGACCTTTATGGACCCTCCGGCCTCTGTACCAGGCCCGGTTCACATATCCCCAGATCTACACCATTGCCTTGCTTGCTCTCTGAGTGGTATGGCCCTAGTGAGGGCTGATATTATTCTGAAGATCACAGAGCCGGACCCTTCCTGCCACTGTAGGCCAAGAGTGACTCTGTTTGGTGGTTCACTTTCCCTTAGATTGCTCACTGGCACAACCCTACAGAGCCTTGGTTCATGCTAGCCACCTTTTTCCTTGCACCCTGCAGCTTCCTTATTGCAGCCAGTGGGAAACACCATGAGACCACTCATTGCCCATGCGTGGCACGGTCCAGATCAGAGGAATTGACACTTCGTGGGCTACTAATAGCCAATGGGCCCTTTCAGACTCCTGAGAGACATCACAGCTTCATAGCACTTCTCTGGAGATGCTTTGTGAAGCCAAGCAATCTGCTTCTTGTGAAGATGGGTTTATTTTAGTAAAGTACTTTTGAAATACTTGCTCTCCCTTTGTTACCTCATTCCTTTTCCCCTCACTGTTGCTTCCCAAAGACTATGTTAGCAGAGGCTATGTTTATTTTTTATTTATTTTTTATTTTTAGATTGAGAGAGAGAGAGCATGGCAGTGGGGTGTGGGGAGGGGCAGAGGGAATGAGAGAGAGAGAGAGAGAATCTCAAGCAGACACCCCACTGAGTGCAGAACCTGACCAGGGGCTGGATCCCAAATCCCTGAGATCATGACCTGAGCCAAAACCAAGAGTCGGACGCTTAACCAACTGAGCCACCCAGGCGCCCCAGCATAAGCTATGTTTAAAATATACTTTGGCTAATACACCATCTGGCTTCCAATTTGGGATGATGAGAGTTACGGCATGATAGTAGGTAGTTCAGAAAAAACGAGTTTGGTGTTTTGTTTCCCTATTTTCATCCTTGCCAATTACACTCCAGACCTCTCTTATAGCTCCTTGGGTTCCAGTGTCTGTCCTGTCCCTGGCTCCTTTAGGCCTCCTGGAGGTAATGACTCCAGGGTACCACAGTAGTTCTCTTAACTCTGCCCATACCTTGTTTCATTCATTAATAACATAACCTCAGTTGCCCTGTTGATTTGTCAACACTTTACTTGAAAAAGATTGCAACAGATCCAGGGAGTATACCTCATCCGTGAAGTTGGAAGTTGACACGTTGATAACCCTAGAACAGGAACAATGGAGAAGGTCTGCCAAGTGTACACAGGCTGTAGGTGAAGAAAGGGATTGGCAAACCTGGTGTAAGGGTTGAACTACATCATCGCTAACATCCGCCAGGTCTAACATTGTGATGCCAGCTCAAGGAGCAACACGATCCCTAGTACTAGTCATAGCCAATGAAGGGAACGACAGAGCAGACAATTGGGGTAGTTTTTCCTATTTTGAGTTATATTGGTAAATGGTCCAAAGCAAGCAGGAAAAATGCACTGATATACGAAAACATAAAGCAAAAAGCACTCAGTTTAAAATCAGAATAGATAAAATAGAGCCAACAGTGAGATGCTTATTAGCTATTTGACACTGACCAAGTCATTTCCTTCCCAGAATCTTAGTGTTCTAATTAATATGTAAAATGGGGATTGAAACGCCACATCACATGGATCACATGGTCGTTCTAGGGACTAAATAAGATGAAGCATGGGAAAGTATATTATTTTGCTAGAGCATTAGTGATATTGTAAATAAGGATGTAAATGTTTGCCCTTCCTGGAAATAGCCTAATATGCACAAAAGAGTTCAATCTAAAACTATGAAACAGAGAACATTGGATATGCCATTTTCTTTGGGAAGAGAACAAGTTCTCTGCTTATCCATGGTGAATTTACCTTTTGATATCAATTTATAAATCTTTGTCTAAATAATGCACACTTAGACACAGTGTACCACAGAAGCAAAGAAAAAAAAAAACAGATTCATTTTACATTATGTCTAACAAAAATACTCATTTTTCTGGCCAGTATTTTACCAAAATATTTCTCTGATCTATATGCCTGATTATTTTTTTCCTGACACTCTTTAGCAGCATTTATCCAGTATAGTGAGAAAAAGTGTTATCTTTCCAAAGCTGGAGGACAAGAGCCAGAAGCATAGACCAAGCCCCAAGCAGGGCCTGGTCTGAAGGTCAGGCTGAGAGCCCATTCCTCTGGTTCCACAGCGCTTTCCCTCATTCTGTGGATAACCAAGCTGCTTTGAACCAGCTATTCATGACTTCATGCACACACTCTGTCTAAAACTGCAGTATATGTTACCACAGGCCTTTGACTCGCTCTTATTTCTGAGACTAATTCAGAAAGGGTTTTATCAACTGTTCCTGCTTTCTTTGGTTCACATGTTGAAGTTTTGCTGACATCCACTGTAGAATTGAAATCAAATTCAATATCCCATCAATTTTCAGTGTAGAAAAGCAAGCACATTTCAGCTGTGTCACTGCATCGGCAGTAAACATATTTAATAATATCAATTACTGACTGCAACACTTCCGTGATCTGGAAAAACATGCAGCCTCTTCTAGATAGAGCTTTTTGCAACTAAGAGAATAATGCATTCATTATAGAGTATGATACAAACATTTTCAGTGGGTACTAATTATGCAGCTACAGGAACAGCATAATCTTTTCTGGTTCTTTATTTTGGGAAATAGAAACCTAGGATGAGGCTCTAAATAAATCATCTAATTCCTCCAGATATGGTTCCTTAAGCAATCATTGAATTCCTTTAGAGGAGCTATATTTAAATATTCCAGAGAGGTAAATAAATTTCACTTTTTCTTTTTCTTTTTTTCAATTTGTAGGAAATTCCACACTGGTTCTTGGAAATTACAGTTGACTAATTCAATGATTATTAGTTGAATTCAACATAATGATAAATAAGTGGGTTTTTGTTATTTATCATGATGATCACCATACTCTGTTAGTTGCTTCCATGTTTTCTCATTTTATTATATCAAAAGGCATATGAAGTAGAAATAAGTATACCCACTTTATAGATGAGGAAACAAAGCCTTAGAGATGGTAAATAATTCAAGACCAGAAGCTAGTAAGAGAGAGACAAGTTTTAATTCATTTTCACTAATCTTTCATGGATGTTCTGCTGCTATTTGTTCCATGCAAGGAAGCATTAGGGATTGATTTCTTTAAAATCTCAGTTTCTAAGGCTATAAGCAGTCTTCCTTTCTAGAAGTAAGTTTATCCACCACCCTCCCTCCTTGTGACCTTGCACAACTGTATAGAAGAAACTCTCTAGGTGGTATTTTCTTGGAGATTGTAAGTTAAAAAAAGCAAAAAGTGCCTAGCCACGGTCCTTTGTGGGATCTAATGTGCTTAGCTAGGGGTTGTATTGTGAATACCTCACCTCTGGAGGCAATAATCAAATGAGGGCTCCAAAACTTAATAAAGATAAAAAAAAATTGGAGTTTTCAGAAGAATGGGGATGGGGTCCTGATTGAAGAAATATTCACCCAGCCAAACGAGGTAGGACAGACAGCCCAGTTTCCTTCCCTATCATCTCCCTCTTACTAGGTTTATGAAAAATCTGTTCCCATTAACAAGGTAAGCCAGTTGGCGCTGCACCAGTAGTGATGGTGACCTTAGATTTTCATGGCCAGGATTGCAATGGTTCAGTTCAGTATCTCTGGATGGGGAAACTGCATACACAGGACTAGTCCTTAGGGCCCACAGAACTGAAATAGAAGCTGTCTGGTTCAACTTCAGGTGGCAAAATGGTCAAACAAACCCTCCATCTACTAGTGTCAGAAAAGGAAAGCAATAAGGAATCTGAGCATGATGCAGAGATGAGAAGTGAGAGGTCAGACCTGGGCTCTTGGAATCCGTCAATCTCCATTATGGGAAAAGAACCTACCCAACTGGTGAGGAACAGACTGGAGGCAGACCAGTTCTCCACCTTGACATGACTGGAGAAGACTGAATACCTGCTAGGACTAATTCCATGGGGATGGTTGCAGGAATAGCAGCCCCAGGGAGGCCGTTTCTTTTGGAGGCCAAAACAGTGGGAATTTCTCCCAAACAGAAAGGAGTCTAGAGCAATGGCATCAGGACAGAGGATTGGACCAAAGCCAGTGTGCCTGACGCCCCTGCATCTCCAGAGTTGCTTATTTACCTTTCCGTAGCAGAATGAGATTTTCAGTTTCTCTCACACTTTTGTTTTCCATTTTCTCCTTGCTCTTTACACATATTATCAATTAATTTAATCCTCAACCAATGTTGTGAGGAAAGGAAAGATGTTCCATAGTGTTCAAGAAGTGTTTCAAACCCAGGCAATCTGGCTCCAGAATCCATGAACTTGATCACTTTTCACATCATCAGACCTTGTCCATTAATGCTGGAACAATTTTGTCTAGAGAAAGAAATGGGATAGTGTGGTAGATATTGGTGAAGAAAGATTTATGTTGTAGCATCTCCATTTCGGAGACTCTGAAGGACCACAGTTTCCTTATATTAAGGCCAATAAGGATCTGTTGCCATATTTCCAGCCTGGAGCCAGCACTCTGCAGGAAGATCCAAAACGGTGATAAGACCCAGAAAAACGCAGGCAGAGAAAACAGCCAGGGAGGGAAGAGACACCTGACAGCCCCTTGAAAAGAACACTAAAGGGACTGAACTTTTCTTGGTTAGAAGAAGCAAAGGTTTTGTTTTGTTTGTTTTTTAAAGATTTTAATTTATTTATTGAGAGAGAGAGAATGGTAGAGAGAGAGAGAGCATGAGAGGGAAGAAGGTCAGAGGGAGAAGCAGACTCCCTGCTGAGCAGGGAGCCAAATGCGGGACTCGATCCCGGGACTCCAGGATCATGACCTGAGCCGAAGGCAGTTGCTTAACCAACTGAGCCACCCAGGCACCTGAAGAAGCAAAGGTTTTGTATCACAACTTCAACTTTGTTTTGTTCACAAGTGATTGCTAATAAGGTAGAGATTTCTTTTTATCAATGGACAATTCTCCCGGCTCTTCCAGATTATTCAGCCAATAGCGAAGAGGTTACAAGTATGAATTGCTGTCATTACTGTAAATATTTGTTTATACATCAGTCTCCTTCGGTGGACTATGGGTTCTTCCAGGGCAACTCCTCATTCATTTCATCCCGGCATCTAGCTTACAGTGTTGCTCAATAAATGAGAGAACAAATGTTAGGGTGGTTTCCAGTTCTTCTATTTGTGTCTCTAAGCTGTGGAATGCTCTCGTCAGTATACTATTCTACGTGGCCATTCTCTGGCTATGGGCATGATTTCACACCCTAAAAGAAGTAATCTATGATCACATTCTTTACCAGGGCTTTGGGAAAATAGATACCAGGGTCTTCTCCTGTGGACTGAAACCGCCTAGGACATAATCCAGTCACTACTGGCCCTGTGGGAGATTTAGAACATACGTGGAAACAAAATTTAGAACATAGTGGAGACAGAACAAGACCGGTGTCTTCTCCTGTGGACTGAAACCTCCTAGGACATAATGCAGTCACTACCGGCCCTATGGGAGATTTAGAACATATGTGGCAACAAAATTCAAAATGAACGCGAATCTTGGTGAATATCACCAAGCTCAGAGATGGAGGTGTATATGACTCCTGCATCTGATATATGTGTTCAGGGGTACTGAGCGGTTGTTATAATTAGGAGTCGAATAGTTAATATGGATTTCTTTATTAACTTTTATTTTATTTTAAAGATTTTATTTATTCATCTGAGACGCAGAGATACAGAGAGAGAGAGAGAGAGAGAGAGAGCATGAGCCGGGAGAGAGGCAGAGGGAGAGGGAGAAGCAGGCTCCTTGCTGAGCCAGGAGCCCGATGTGGGGCTCGATCCCAGGACCCTGGGATCATGACCTGAGCCGAAGGCAGACGCTTTAACCATCTGAGCCACCCAGGCGCCCCTCTTTATTAACTTTTAAAAACAAACCCTATCACTTGAATTATAAGCACACTGTGATTCTCCAAAATATAAACTGCTCTAGTTTGTCATATTTTATGTTTAGAATGATGTGCAAAAATTGAGGTGAGAAAATGACTTCTGCATATTTATTTATAATTCAGACCTGTTAATGGCTTGTGTGTGTATCAAATATTATGAATATAAAAAGAAAAAGTTACTTTAAAAGTTGTCAGCCAAAGGATCAACCAGAAAAAATTTTAGAAAGCTAAAATTATTAAATGTCAGAAACTGATTAATTTATTATTTGCTCTAAGAAGTGGAAGGAGAATGAAAGGCCATTTAATGTGGTTATTGGGATGATAGCTTGTCATATTTTTTTCCAATTGATCAGATAGGCATCATGACAATGTTGCTAATAGTTTTAATTTTAATTTTATTTTATATTTGTGCATGGGCGTGTGGGAGTTGGGAGGGAAGGCGGGCGGCTGGGGGAAATAGGACATCCTTTCCCATCAGGAAGGCATGCCTCCTGCATGGATTCTATTCAGAGAGCTAAAGCACTTGTCTAACTTAAAGATTTCACTCCAAAGTCATTATTTAATTAACTGAGAAAACTTCGCCATTATTTGATTTAGGACTAGGAGATCCCCCTACCTAAATTGCACTCCTGTTTTATCAGCTATTTCTGGCCTCCTCTGACCACCCTATGGTTCTGTACTTTCGCCCATTACCTTCATTTAGACCTCATTATTGTGCTATTTGGAGCTTCTTGTCCCACTGACAAGAAACTGCCTTGTATCTCAGTGTCTGCACTTGATTTCCTTCTGTGTTGCCTTAAATCTGCTGTCCTCCTGTGGTGTTGCTTCTCTCATGGCCGTCCCCTGCACGGGCTTTTAATTGCTCCCTACCCTACATATCAATGCGACCGAGAGGTTGGGATGGTATTGTCTGCTTCCCAACTATAACTGCAGTCAGTATCCGCCGATCATCCGACTTTTCCACCCTAATTGCTACCTTCATTTCAGAGAGCGTCAACACCCATGCACATGATTCTTGAACATATCCTAGTTCCCCACTGAGCGGTGAAGACATTCACTAGACTTGGTTGTAGTCTCGAAAGTATTTGCTTCTGAAAGATTAAGCCTCAGTGCTTCTGAATATCATACTCTATATTTCCAAGGCTTTCATTTTGTTATTTTCATCAAATTGCTTTGCTGATTTCAATGTAGTAGCAAATGTCCTGATTTTTCTTTGTTCTTCAAATGTATTAGTCCATTCCTCGATTAATGCATGTGAATCCCCTGGTGTCTTGTGTATTTAGGGAAAACTAGTGATTGTTAGTGGTGCTGTCTTTGTTTTTATTACTATAATTAATATAGTGTCTTGTGTCTTGTGTATTTAGGGAAAACTAGTGATTGTTAGTGGTGCTGTCTTTGTTTTTAAGACGATAATTAATGTCCAGAAGGGCCCGGGGTTTATCTTTTTGGCCATTTTCTTATGAGTTCTTTTAGTTCTTTGGCCTTTTATTCCTTCACTGTCCTCATCTGTCAAATTCCAACATTGTTTAATCCAAACCTTTGCTTTTCTGATTTACTCTCCTATTCTCCTTAGCAATTTGGTCCTTACCCTCATTCTCCTCACATTGTTCCCCTAACAACACCTTATCCCAACCTTAGCCTTGTTTATGGTTCATGTTAGGAAAAAAAGATATAGATGCTGACAGTGGAATAATACATAGTAATTAGAAGCAATTGACTAGCTGCTCACCCATCGTCATGGACAGATTGTGAAAATATACTGCTGACCAAAAAGGAAAGAAAGAAAGAAAGAAAGAAAGAAAGAAAGAAAGAAAGAAAGAAAGAAAGAAAGAAAGAATATAATAATATTTGTGCAAATTAAAAAAATATATAAGAACACAAAATGACACCAAACATTTTATAAGAAGCTAAGCTTCTTCCATCATTTCTATGCTGGTTTGTTGCACTGGTCTATTAACTGGTCTCTCAGTTTTAGCCCTTGTCCTATTATAGTCGATTTGTTAAAATTCTCCCAAGACTTCCAAAATCCTATAGGGGCCAACAAAACCCAACACAATTTGTCCACTGTCTTGCTTTCCTCTCTACGTTCATCTTTTCCGGCTACAGTGGCTTCTTGAACAAACAAGAACACTTTTCCCTTGGCCCACTTGCCTCCCAGATATCCCATGGTTTGTTCCCTCTGCTCATGTGTTTCTCAAAAATTTATTCAAAGCCTATTTCTCTAGATCCTGCAAGGAGGAAGTGGATGATCAGTGAATATATATGTGAATAAAACAGAAAAGAAATATTCCTGGCTCCCTCCGCCAGGAGCTCACCTTCTAGTGTGTGTGCCTTGTGGGGGGGGTGGTGCTGGGAAAGGGAGTTGATGGGAGACAGATAATAAACAAGAGGAGCAATCTGTTTAGCATTTTAGAAAGAGATACATTTTACGGAGTAAAATTAGGCAGGGGAGAGGGATAGGGACTGCAGGCTTGGTGGTAGAAGATACATTAACATTTTATTTATTTATTATTATTTTTTGGATGCTCCAGTGACTTTATTCACTCCCTCTTCCTGGGGGTAGGAAGACCTCATAGCCGGAGAGCTGGAGAGGAAATCAGGCAACTGTATGGGCCATTAAAGGGAACAGAGGGTATCTTGTATCTTTAGGTACCCTCTTCCCATCCACCATAAACATGGGCACAATGTATCCCCAGTTTGTGTTCAGAGCATCTAGGGGCTTTATTTTAAATGCATGCTCAGGGAATGCCTTGTTGGGAAAGTGATAATTAATCAAAGAGTGGAAAGAAGTAAGGAGGTAAGCTGTTTGGATATTTGCAGGAACTGAGCTCTAACTAGAGGTGGAGCCAGTGCAGATGCTGGTAGGTATTGGTGAGTTCTAAGAGCAACACAAGGTTTACTGTTTCTGGACCTCGGGAGTGAGGGGGAGGAGGACCAGAGGTTGCAGAGGTGGAGCGTGGGCAGGGGTACAGGGCTTTGTAGGCCTTTCTAAGGACCCATGCTTTCTGCTCCAGGTGATGTGGGAAGCTTTCCGAAGGTTCTGAGCAGAGAAGAATCTTGGTCTGTCTTTAAGTATTTCTTCCAATGTCACCTTCTCAGTGATACTCTGACTGCCCCAATCAGAACACCAACCTCACCTTTCCTGGGCACTCCCTGTTCTTATTCTCTGATTTCTTTTTTTTTCTTTTTAAGATTTTATTTATTTATTTGACAGAGAGAGAGAGATAGTGAGAGCAGGAACACAAGCAGGGGGAGTGGGAGAGGGAGAAGCAGTCTTCCTGCGGAGCAGGGAGCTCAATGCGGGGCCCGATGTGGGGCTCGGTCCCAGGACCCTGGGACCATGACCTGAGCCGAAGGCAGACGCTCAACAACTGAGCCACCCAGGTGCCCTTATTCTCTGATTTCTTGTTTCTTAATAGCACTTCTGAGTATCTAAGCTATATGCCTTATTTATTTAGTTTTTTTCTCTTTTCTGCTTCCTCTCCTCATATTAGAATGGAAAATCCATAAAGGCAGTATATTTTTTTGTTTGTTTTGTTGACTGACATATTCCCCAACTGCATCTACACATGCATATGCTAAGAATAATGCACCGTCAGTTAGATAAATATCACAGGTAAAAGACATTTGAATAAATGCCTATGGGGCAGAGTAGATGAATGAAAGTGGAGATAGGGATAAAACCAATGATTAAATAAAATGAAAGAGGAAACTTACATGGATCTGTGCTACCACTTGTTGAGTAAAATGTACTCAACTCTTGGCAAACAAGATAAAAATACATATATACATGTCTAAATAGAGAGAGGCTCTCAGGTGCGAATTTCTTTAAATTCCTGATCCTCTGTGATAAACCTTACTGCCTCTGTGTCCATTTTCACATCCACCCCATCCTCAACATAAAGACGGAGTCTCTCTCTTATGCAAAGTGAATCCTTTCATGTTTGTTCGAGATTATGTTCCCTTCATTTTTCCTAGGGACATTGCTTCCTAATTTATGCCCTTTATTTTCAGACTTTTAACCTTTTACTCTCCAAAAAGCCTTTCCCTTCACTTTATTGATATGTTTATGTCTTTCCCATCTTAAAAAACAAAAATGAAAACAAGCAAATAGAAAACTTCTGACCCCACATATCCTTCCAAATGCTGCTCAGTTCGTTTCACAGGCAAAGCTTTGTCAGTGGCCTAAACATTCTGTTTCTACTGGGCAACTTCAGTTCACAGAATCATTTGTCAAGTGGATTCCTGACCCGGGTGCCTGTGGCTCAGTCTGATTCTTGATTTCAGCCCAGGTCATGATCTTGGGGTCATGGGATTGAGCCCTGCATTGGGCTCTGTGCTCAGTGGGGAGTCTGCTTAAGGACTCTCTCTGCCATACCCCCCACCCCCCGCTGATGCGTGTGCACTCTCTCCTCTCGCTCTAAAAATCAGTCAATCAATCAATCTTATAAAAGCACAAAAAAATGGGTTCCTGAGCTTATTATTCACCTAATGCTCTATATTTAGAAATATCATTCATTTGTTAATTTTTGTGATAATTTAAAAGACAACTGCATGTAAGTAATATGTGTCCTCATTCTGCTGGATATTGGGAATGCAAATATGGCAGGAGAGTTTCCTTACCTAAGTGTCTATCACTACCACCTTCTTGGGCATAAAATGCATCACTTCTGGGTATTAACTGAGCTAAAATAAAAGATGTAGGCCTTTAAAATAGAACTCAGAAAGAAAGGAAAAAGAAATCTCTCTGCATAAAAACACAGCAGTTATGCTATGAAAAGTTTGCTCAACAAAGTAAATGGCTGATTTTCTTATGGATATTCGATCCTGAGGTTGAAACAGTTATTCTTTCCTTCAATATTTTCTCTAATCTCAGAGATCCATAACTTCTCAATTCCATTTTAAGAAAAATTAAGCCAAAGGGAAAGTTTGTCGAAAAGAATGGAGTTTGAGAAAAAGAGGTGGGAGCATAGAGCAGGAATCAGGGAGCAAAATTCCTTAAGGGACTCCAGGGCACATGGGGAAGGAGTGAGTAAGAAAGAAATTTATAGGAAGGTGAGAGGCCCAATTGTACTGGGAGTTGAGAATAAGGAAGAATGAAATTCTTCCATGTTCAGGAAGGAACTGGTGGGTGAGCTGAGTAGTACTTAGAGTTGTCTTCTCGTCCCCCACTCAAAATGGAATCTGTATGGAGAAAACTTGGACCAGAAGTAAGAACTTCTCTGCATATCAATCTGAATCTGGGCACTTGATTTATCCACTAACAGAGACAGGAGACTTGATTCTATAAAGAACTCTACTTGTGTCTCCTTCCCATGCTAATGACATTATATAAGAAGTAAGATGCGGCCCGGGTCCTCTGGAAATGATAGTTTGCTGCAGAGGGACACTTCAAGTAAGCAGTTGGAGCTAAATAAGGCAATCACTTTAATGGTGCGTGTGCCAAGTGCAGTAGAAAGAGAAGAAGTATCCAAATTTGCCCTTCGGGAGTCAAGTTCAACATCACAGAGAAATATAGAATTTGAGCTGAGAGTTTTAAGATGTAAAAAGTTGGTTACGTTCCTGAGAGAAAAGGATAAGGGCAGAGGGAACTGTGCATACAAAGGTAGAGAGGGGCGAGGCTTTTTCTGGAATCTATAGGCAGTTCAATATCCTGGAATTAAATGTAGGGGATAATAGCTAGGGAAAGTAGAGGAGGGCTATGTGGTTGGATTAGGAACCAAGAGTTAAATGTTTAAAGTCATAAATAAATAAAGGCATAGGTAAAATATTATGTCTCACCGAAGAGTTTATATTTTTATCACGTAGGCCAAGAGAAAACTATTGAGGAATTTTGGGAAGGGGAGGACCATGGTAAGATTTGCATGCTGGCAAGCTGACTCTTTCTCATGGCAGGCAGACTGGGAAAACCTGAAACATTTCTCAAATAATCTTCATGGGTTTTATATGATTTTCTTCTGAGTAAGGATGTGGTAGCTAAGTACATTCAAGGAAAAACTGCATACTTTACCTTCTTGGAAAGCCACAATGTACATTAAATATCCTAAAGTTGTCTTTAGTAAAGAAAACCGCATCATAAACTTAACCCCAGGTTTCCCAAACTTGTCTAATGTGTTGTTGGTCAGTGTTCTTTATCACAAAAAGGAGAAGCCAGTCTAGTGAGTTTAAGCAGAAAGGTAGTTATTAAGAAATATTAAGCAACTAACTGATTCTCCAAGAGGGTCTGAGAGCTAAGACTGTAAGCTCTACAGTGAGAAAAAGCCTCAATGGTATACCGTGTGGGCTGCTTTCAAGGAAAAGTATTGCTACTACTTAAATCCATTGCTTCAGTTCATACCAGGGAGAATTAGGATCACATGTCAGAAATTCTTCTATAAGTGCTTTAGCAAAGCTGGCCACATCCACTGCTAACCTCTACAGAAGGTTGATAATTATGTGTAATTTCACTCTGTTCACTCCTAAAACTAATTATGCAAGTGCATCTGATTGGAGGAGCCAAGGTAAATGTGACCATTCTGTCTGCAAGAGAGACTAAGAAATTGAGTTCAGACTCTGACAGAGGAAGCAGGAGTCATACTGAAGGAATTTAGAATGTAGATTCTTTCAAACATGGTGAATTACCACAATATAATCAATACCCAGAAGTGTGACTATAGGATTCTTTCCTACCTACTGCCTTTTCACTAATACCTTCTTGGAACAAGAATCTCTTGTTAACATACTTTGGGAAACACTGAATCAGAAGCAAGGAGACTAGTAAGAAGGCATAATAAATAAGCCAAAATCCTTAGATCTTTGCTGTCTATAACTCAGTATTTCCACTTAAAAACTTCCCATCCTTGTAGTGGGTAAGGATTTAGCCAAAATATGATCACTTGCAGCTATCTGCTTTATAATAAATACTCAACAACCTCAATATTGGTTAACTAGATATGGTAAAAGTATAAGTAACAAAAGATAATTTTTGGTAGAGAGGCACAATTTTAAAATGATGCTATCTTCTTTAGCTTTTTGGTTTAAAGAAATCCCTTCTCTGTTGCTGGCCACCATTGCATGTGTTCAAGGGTAGGTGAGGAGTGTGAGTAGAAATTTATATAGGGGTACATTCCAAAAGACTGTACCTGACTTGCTTCCATTTTCCCATATAAAGTGTGCTTGGAAGGAAAGGGAAAAAAAAAAAAAAAAGAATTTAGGGAGGGAAGCTAAATTGCAAAGAGGAAGAGTGTATTAGTTTCCTGAAGCTGCCATAACAAAGGACCACAAATTGGTAGCTTCAAATAATAGCAATTTCTTCTCTCATATCTCTGAAGGATAGAAGTCTGGCCTCAATGTATCAGCAGAGCAACATTGCCTTGGAGCCCCCTGGGTACCCTGGAGAATATGTTTGCTCCTTCCTGTTTCTAGTGGCTGTATTTCTCGACTTGTGGCCACATCCCTCCAATCTCGGCCTGAAGGATCACATTGCCTCCCTCTTTTCTGTCTCAAATTTCCCTTTGCCTTTCTCTTATAAGGACTCTTTTCATTCCACTTAGATCCCACCCAGATAATCCAGATGATCTCTTCAACTCAAAAGACTTAATTACATTTGCAAAGATTATTTTTCCAAATAATGTAACATTTACAAGCTCCACACATTAGAATGTGGCCATATGTTTGGGAGTAGCAGGAGGATCACCATTTAATCCACTAGAGAGTGGGAAAATAAAAGCCAATTTCACTAACCTTTCTACTTTCCAGGGTCACTCCTGTAGGAAGAAGTAGAGTGGAGGCAAAGAAGATCTCTGATTTCTGGGGTGTGGCGTATTAGTCAGAGTTCTACAGAGAAACAACAAATAGGATCTGTGTGTGTGTGTGTATGTGTGTGTGTGTGTGTGTGTGTGTGTGTGTGTGTGTAGATAGAGATATCTATCATCTGTCATCTATCTATCTATCCATCTCTCTATCTATCAAGAGATTTATTTTAAGGAATTGACTCATGATATTATGGAGTTGCAAGTCCAAAACATGCAGAGTAGGCCAATAGGCCAGAGACCCAGAGAAGAGTGCCAGTCTGAGTCCAAAGGCAGTCTGCTGGAATCATTCCTTTTTGCTTGGGGGGTGGCGGGGGTCAGTCTTCTGTTCCCTTAAGACTTTCAACAAATTGGATAAGACTCACCCATATTATGGAGGGTAACCTGTTTACTCAAAGTCTACTGATTTAAATGTAAATTTTACTTAAAAAATACCTCCACAGAAATGTCCTTCAGAATAATATTTAACCAAATATCTGAGCACTGTCGTCCAGCCAGGGTTACACATACTACTAACCATTAAAGTTGAGGTGATTCTAAAATAAAGAAAGAGTGCCTTTCTTTGACTGGAATTTCTGAAGTCAGAGGTTCACTGAAGGATACTTTCCAGGACAGCTTGAGGAAGTGTAGCATTCTTTTTTGGTAGGAGAGCCTGGGAGGCACACTCCTTCCCTCCTCTTTTCCCTACCAGTTATCCTTGGATGTCAGCGTTCATAGATTATAACCTACTGGGCTCTTTAGAACCTGAGAGAGAAGAACCAGAGCCTGAAGTCACTCAGTCAAGTGACGACACATAAGACCTGAAGGTTCAGCACTTGATGCTGACAGAAGTCAGAAAGAGAAAGGCTAAGTATCCTCCAAAAGGTGAGGAAATGGACATTACCCTTGCCCAAACCACAGGAGCAGCAAGAATCAAGTATATCAGATCAAATCAAATCTAGAACCTAGGTACCTTCCTTCTACTCATCAGTGCCAAGTTGAAAGTGTGGGCAGCAGTGGACTCCGCCAGAACCAGGCACCAGATCGGGGGAAGATCGATGTAGGGAGTCAGCTGTAAAAGACCATCTACCCAATACCCATGCACGTACGTCCACCATACATAACTTTCCCCCAATATATAGACCCCTTCTCAGAAAGGAAAGAGAATCTTGAATGTGATGTAAATTCAAAGGAGATTCAGTTTCCTTTGATTGTAAGACTAAGATTTTGCATCATCACTGAAAGTTGAGGTTCTTGAGTTAAGTTAAACTTAGTTGTTGAGATGTGTTACCTTCTTAAATTTCAAATATCACATAAACAATGGAGTACTAAAGCCATATACAATTTTGTTCTAGAAGTATATTTTATTACATCAAAAATATTTATTATATATTGTTAAATAAAAACCTGCAAATTGTCAAATAACATATATATATATGTGTGTGTCAAGGTATCCTTTTTTCTATTAAAACTAACATAAAATTATATAAAAATAATAAAACAGTATACATTAACTATATTGGAATTAAAATAAAAACTTAATAAACACACACACATAACACAGAATAATATATAAAAATATTCATATAAACCCTAGAAAGACATACTACAAAGAGATGCAGTGTTTCTCTCTGGGTGGTGCACCTGTGGTTGATTTTTATTTTCCATTTTCAGTTTATCTGTATTCTCTAGATTTTCTTTTTTTTTTTTAAGATTTTATTTATTTATTTGAGAGAGTGAGAGCACGAGTGGGGTGAGGGGCAGAGGGAGAAGCAGGCTCCCTGCTGAACAGGGAGCCCGACATGGGGCTCAATCCTGGAACTCTGGGGTCATGACCTGAGCCAAGGGCAGACGCTTAACCAACTGAACCACCCAGGCACCCCTGTATTCTCTAGATTTTCTACATGAACAACTCCTACATTGGTAATAAGAGAAAAATAAATATATGGAACATGATTGCCCTCTCCACTTGCCTGGATTCAATTGACCCATTGACATAAACTTTAGTATTCAGTCCCTTTTGAGTTTGTTAGGTATATGTATGCCTTTGAATCCGATCACTACTTGTGAATTGATAAAATCAATTCTCTAGATGTGATCAACTATTTTCTAAAGCATCCACTTGTGATGGATAAAATAACGTACCCACACTACATAGAGGGAAGTGCCAACCAGAAGAAGCAAGTTGCAAATTCAGTTTTTAAGGTTCAGTTGCATATATCTGAGTGACCAGATGTTTGCTCCCTGTGCGTCACCCGGCTTTGCCTCACATGAAACAGCATTTGAGGACCTTTGAACTTTAATTTTTTTAAAGGTTTTTATTATGCCTAGAATTGCTTCCCACTTTTTAGCAGCACTATTTTTAGGATGTTCAAATCTTGATTTAGTGTATTTTCTTCTAAGTTTTATTTTCATAGCTGTTTCCTATATTAATGGCTATTGCCTTTTTTTTTTTTTCATTTTATCTTAAGCTCCAGTTAAGGACAGAGCTCTATGATCTATTGTTCCTAGGAATGACTTCAAATTTTCTCATTACTGCAAGACATTAAGTTGCCAAGACATGATTTACTTTAGTAAGTGGCTTTTATGTCATCTATATCGGAAAGTTTTTGTGACTGTTATTTAAATTTCATTTCCCTGGCAATTTGTCTCAGTGTTAAAAAATAAAAGAAGAGGCTATATGTTGGAATCTACCAAGACCCCTAATAAAATATTAGATGACCACCTCGTTAGGCAGACAGCACCACAACAGATCCCACAGCACAAGAAACCAGGGCAGCCCCTGGATAAAGACGAGGAGACGGGGTACTCCTTGGCACCGCCTTTTCAAATGTGTTCCTATCAACTGCACACATTTCAGAATATGTTGAAGCAAAGAGAAGACCACAGAAGTGGAAAATTGGAAGGCGGGGAAAAAAATCCCCTCAGGCAAAGATTTAAAGTTAATTTTCAAGAATGTTTAGGTGGAGAGTGCTTGCTGGAGCTCGATAAAGGTAAAGAGTACAATAGAAACGTTCTGTTCCTATGCTGAGGGACTGTGTTGAATTGGCTGATAAGAAAATGAAATTGTGTCAGCAAACATAAGGTGACGATGAAGGGGTTCGGTTGTGCTGAGGGCTTGCTAAGCAGGGCTTGAGAAAACGGTCACGATTTCCATCTGAGAAAGTGATGTTTTACATGTTATTACAGTGCAATATTTGGAGTAAGAAAAATATAAGGTTGATGGAAAGAGCTGAATTTAAATGAATTCCTCCATTGGATGCCAAAATATTCCAATACTTTTGTATAATACATTAAGCAAGAGCAAAGAATTTGAATTATTGGGTTAAAACAAATATTTAAGGGAAGCACAAAATAATAACACATTATATATTAGTATTAGTTTGAAAGTTGCTAAGATAATTTAGTAGTCATATTTTATTTGCTGATAATGTCTATGGCCATTATTATTATTCCTTTGATTTATAATGTGCACTTACTTTTAAAACCTCTAGGAACATGTAAATTACAAAATCCTACATGATTTAAACAATGGCATAACTAACAATGGCACTTAAGAATTGTGTTAGCACTACAACATCACTGTTACTCACATCGGCAGACCTTAGGTGTATTATCTCAGAACTTACGTTATTGAATTATTCCCATTCTTGTCATCATATATATTCCTGTTCAATGGCACTAACCTAAAAAATCATTTAAATGTTAAGAATAAAACTTTTAGGTCATGTTTTCCAGAAATATCCCTAATAATAATTTTATAGCTGGTCTCAGTATCTTTTTTTCCTCCAGTGACACCATCTTCAGAAATTGCCTTTATTAAAAATAATAATAATGACCAGGCCCTATGTGCCATATCATGCACTGTACATATCAACAATCTTATGACCTTAGACTATTATTGTATGTGTTTTTGCACAGGAAGGAAATCAACGCACAAAGAGGTTAAATAATTGTTTTCCAGTATCACGTTGGTGATAGCATAGGCTTAAACCCAAGCTGTCTTGGAGCGGTTTTGAAACAAAGAAGAAACACCTCCCCTTTCTTCACTCATCATTTCAGGTTAATTTAGTGTGTTTCGTTCTCATTTTTGGAAGGCAAATAATAATAACAACGGGAATATTCACTGGTGTTGTCTATAGCATGAATTGTCAATTGCCAAACAACTATATATTTGGAAGCATTTGTATTTTAGCAAATTTTTCAACTTTCTGTTTCTGTGTTTCTTCTTTTCTGCTGGAGTCCAGTTGGTGGTTGGGCAAGAGGGACTGAACAGAACAAAAATGAGGAGGCAGAAAATCAGGAAAAGTTCCTAAAGCGGGCAATGAGGTAGGTTTAAGCAACTAAAATATTCCACAGTTAAATAGGCAGATGTCCTGGCAGGTGACAAAATTTGGCAACTGAGTCCCATAAAGCCATTAGCATGAGGAAGATATGTTCAAAACTATTGCAACCCCAGCCAAATGGTATTCGGAGGCATGTGCCTGGTCTTTAGAAAGGAAACAGAAGACTAGTGCCATTGAACAGAGAACCCAAACAAGTGGAATAGTGGGATCCAATGAATAAAACAAGAACCTGAGATTCGTAGCACAGACTTCTTTGGATTAGGAACAAAATGTGAAAGTAAAAATCAATCCTGCTGATAAGACTGATGTTCCCAAAGGAACATCAAACATTTTTCCAATGGAACAGGGAAAAGCTAACAAAAACAGTGTTTCTAATAGAGTCATACCCAAGGCCACACCACACCCAAGATATTACTAATGACAAGACACCCACAGCCCTGTTTCATTTCTCCCATTTCTTGAATAATGAATAAAATACTGAATTGTGGAACTATTCCACTTATTGAATGCATCTATCTCAAATTGGGACCCCCCACTTCCATGTCCCTGCTTAGAATCAATCAGTACCAGCTAAAACCCTATGAGATCCTCTTCTTTCCTACAGCCTTTTCCAAATTGCCCCCACAATAGCTCTGGTGTGTGTTCTCTTTTGCTTCAAGGAACTAATTAACCTCATCCAATTCCCAAATCCAATTCCAGTGTTGGGGATGGGGGGAGGTTCTTCCACACAACACCAGGAGGGTGTCCAAGATATCCAATCAATTCTGACACTCTTTACCTGGAGATAGCATCAGACTAAAGGTTAAAGGTTAAAGGTTCAGTCTATAAGTCTACACCACACTTCCAATAACAGTCATAAGCCCTAGGCTGTTACTTATGCTTCTGATGACCAGTTACAGATTGGAGGTTCCAACAACTTCCTCCTTATGTTCAATTTGCTAAAGCAGCTAACAGAATTCAGGGAAACACTTTTTGTTCACCGAGTTTATTAACGGATATGATAAAGGATATGAATCAACAGCCAGATGAATATATACATAGGGTGAGGTCCCCAAGAAAAGAGCTCTGCCAGTGTAGAGCTTGGGGTCTGTCTCAGTGGCATGTGGAAGTGTTCTGGTTCCCTAAACATGGAAGTTCTCCAAAAAACAAGCTCCAAAACTGTCCTTTGGGGTTTTTATGGAGGCTTCACTACATAGTCATATTTGACTAAGTCATTGGCCATTTGCTGATTCGACCTCCATCCCCTCTCCCCTCTGTGGAGGTCAGGAGGTTGGGACTAAAAGTTCCAATCCTTTAATCACATGGCCGGTCCTCCTGGCAAACTCCCCACCCTTGGGTGGGGTCCTTAAGTCATCTTCATTCTAATAACATGACACTCATTCACATTTATGGCTCTGAAGCATTTTCAGGAACTGTGGATAAAAACTAAATATATCTGAAATGTACATTTTGGTCATGTGAATGAACAAATATATATTTCTTATAAATCATTTTATCACACCTCACTTTCTTACACTGCATTCGTGTTTCTGGTTGTCTTTGGTCAGTGGGCTTCAACAACTAAGGGAGACCAGTTCTTAGAATCAACATGCTTGGGCAAAAAAGATTTGCTGTTTCTGTGAGACTGGCATACAGTTTACCTGACTAGAGTGAGACTTTGGTCCAGAACATTGAGAGGAGCTACGTGATGATGTTAAAGGGCCTGAGCTACAAGGTTCAGAAAGATTGAGGTCCAGGAAGTCAAGAAGGTAACTATAGCCAAAGATCATTTATACCATAGTTCCCCAATTTACTTATATTTTATATTAGAATTATAGAAACTTGAGATTTAGGTGGTCTTTTTGGTAATTCAGTATGGGAGTCAGACAGTATGTTTGCTTAAATGTTTTATCTTAATGTCAATTTTGTGATAAATATATTTTAAAAAATCTAAGATGATATCAAGGGCTTTTTTAATTTGTCTCTGTTTTCTTCTATAAAGAAAGTTCAGAGCTGGTAATCATTGTCTGAGAGATTCTATCCTTGACCCAGGGGTATTTATGTTTGATATAAATTTCCTCAGATAGGCTTTCATGGACTGTCAGGTTTGTTATGAAGACAGTATGAGCAGAAGAAATGCATTGCTTTACCCCCCCCCAAGTTTCCTTATAAAACAAAAATATTCCACAACATTTAAAACTGGGATGCAATCCACTACAAGTATAATCTTGAAGATGTTTCTAGGCCTCCCTGTTTATTTACCAAAAAAGTGAAATGAAAAGAAACGCGATACCTAAACCTCATTATAAATTCCTGAGTGTGCCGTAAAGGTGCAGCTGCTAGCTATTCATCACCTAAACTTTGCTTTGTTTCTATTGACAGATCATTTTAATAACCACAATTCTCCAGTTGATGTAAAGTATTCTACATTTCCATGCTTGAGCAATTTATTATCTAACTGCCTGAAAGAGGAAATTTTATTTCTGCCCTTCTCCCTGGTTATTCTTCTTCCCAGTACATTTTTTTTTTCCCTTAAAAGTGCACTGAATAACAATGTTGCCTTTCCAAAAAAAATTCAGTCCCGCAGTTTAGTCAAACCTGACAGACAGCGTGAAACTACTTAAACAGAAGGTACTCAGTGTCTTGGGACCTGTGGTCCTTGGGAACTGTCTCCTGTGTTGGTTGACCCAACTGGTGATCTCTTCTGTCTGAATTTATAGAGTGTTTAAATTAAGTAATTTTTTTTTAAGGTGGAAAAACTAACACTTATATATCAGGGACAATGTTCAGTTCTGCTTTGAGTAGAAAGAAAGATAGTTGTGTGTCCACTGCCTTACATCTTCCTGTTCAACCTCACTCTCAAGCCTTCCATCCTCTCTGCTTAATGAGAGGTGGAAAACAGCGCTAATTCTTTTTGTCATGGTTGGTCTAAGAATCAATACGGCAATGATGTTCTTTTAAGCAGTAAGGCACCTCTCTCATATTGTACTCTAAGTTAATGATGTGACAAGATACTAGAGAAAATACACTCCAGTTTCGTTTATGACAACAAATGTGTCTTGGGTTGTCAACTTGTTCACTTTATATATTGAGCTATGAAGCTGAAAAATACTTACTACACATGAAATAAGAAATCACAGTGTTTTGTCGAGATGAACTTCATATGTCTCTTTTATGCCATTAACTAGCTGAGTACAAACTGACTTGAGAACAACGTGATAAAGTTTATATTTTTAGTCTGGGTGAAAAGCAAATGAGAGCTCAAAAGGCTATTTTCATCGCCCTTGATGATTTTGTTCTTCATTGCATTTCTTTATTTCTTGCTAAAGCTATTTTGCTAAAGGCTACAATATACTAAGAATTAGAGCTAGTGGAGTGGAAGTAAGTCGGCTTTGAAGCTAAGTGGCCAGACTGCCTCCCTCCAGCAAAAGTGTCTCCTTATGATAGAGCAGAATTCCTTTATAATGGGACTGGCGAACTTCTAAGAGATTATCCAAGTGTCAGGCCCAGTTTAGAATGTACTTAGGATGCCATTTGGAAGGAAGAAAATGCCATGTGTGTTCAAGTAAGCCTTAAAAATAACATTCAAACTTTACTTCTTCCCTCCTGCAGGCACGGCAGAATGAAATTAAGGATGAGGGGAAAACTGTAATCAGCATTGGGGAAAGGGCTCATGACTTTTGAAATAAAAGAAAGAGTTTGGAGAGAGCCAAAATTATTTCTATGTCTGGCTTCACAATCTTCTGGTTCAATATAAGGCCTTCCAGTAGTCAAATCACTATGGCTTTGAGACTGCATCCCTTGAATTGAGAAAACCTTATTTTGCTCCTCAGCTTCTCTTCCTGAGATATTCTCCAAAGCCCACCAGAGTTAGTTTTGAGCAAGTGTAAACAAGTCCTGGTGACTGTCATTGGAAAGTCTTACTGGTATGAGGTGGAGTCCGTTGCCAACATTATTTTATTGCTAGGATCTAGGCAGACTAAATCATTTGGATCAATCTTTACTGACCATGTCTCCATACTCCCTTCATAGTTCCCCAGGATGTAAGGTTGAGGAACTTAAAATCAGCTGCATACTCTGCTTGTCCTTTGCTTTTTTTTTTTTTTTTTAATGTGTAGTGTGGGTTCCTTTTTTTTTTTTAACAAAGAAATATATCCAATGAACAAGACAAACCAATAGTACACAGGGAACTTCCCAAAAACCTCTGCCATTTCTCCCAGATGACCTATTGTAGAGGCTATCAACATTCCAATTTATTTGTTTATTTATTTCAAGAAAAAAATCATGTATAAGATTATTGTCTGGCTATAGATAAACTCAACTTACATAACTCTACACAATCCATCAGGATTTCTCTTCCAAATTAAAAGACTTCAAGTTTTATCCCTGAACGATCAGTGGGTACTTGTCTTATATGTATGGAACTGAAGGACCTTTCCTGGAGCCTTTCCTGAAGCAGAGAAAATTTAGCTTCATAGGTAAATTATACCTTCTCAAAATCCATGCTGTCGGGCTAGACAAAGAGGCAGTCCTTTATTAAAAGTCAAAATGAAATAATAACATAGATGCAAACAAACCATATTCCTAAATCATTTTTACTGGGAACCAACTTATGTAATATGTGCCTGTTATTTACCTTAGTGCTTGACGCATGGCATCCGTTGTATCGTCCCAGGAACCCTACAGAAGTATGTCAATCCCTGCCTAATAGAATTTGGATCTAGTGTTTTTTTAAAGAAATATTTGTCTTACACCATACACAAACATAAACTCAAAATGGATTAAAGAACTAAATGTGAGACCTGAAACCACAAAAGTCCTAGAAGGAAACATTAATAGTAATCTTTTGGACATCGGCCTTAGCAACATTTTTCTAGATATGTCTCCTCAGGCAAGGGAACACAAAAACAAAAATAAATTATTGGGACTACATTAAAATTAGAAAAACAAATTTTTGTGTAATGAAGGAAACCAACAACAAACAAAAAGGCAACCTGCTGAATGGGGGAAGTATTTGCAAATAATATATCTGAAAAGTGGTTAATATCCAAAATATATAAAGAACTTACACAACACAACACCAAAAATCAAATAATCCAATTTAAAAAATGGACAGAGAAACTGAATAGGCATTTTTCCAAAAAAGACATACATTCCAGGTGCCTGGGTGGCTCAGATGTTAGGTGTCTGCCTTCGGCTCAGGTCATGATCCCAGGGTCCTGGGATCGAGTCCCACATCGGGATCCCTGCTCCTTGGGAGCCTGCTTCTCCCTCTGTTTCTCTCTCTCTCTCTCTCTCTCTGTCTCTCATGAATAAATAAATAAAATCTTGAAAAAAAAAAGAAGACATACATTCCAATTTTAGTATATGTGCTGCTGAAGCGAGCACCAAAGAAGACATACAGATGGCCAACAGACAGATGAAAAGATGCTCAGCATCAGTAATTATCAAGGAAATGCAAATCAAAACCACAATGAGATTTCACCTGACACCATAGAAGACAGAGTGTCCAACACTCGTTGCTATAGCAAATAACCCCCAAACCTCAGTGGTTTAACACACACATACTCATGCGTCTGTGCACACACACACATACATACACGCACACATGCAGATTGGATGTGTCTCCTGGGCCAGGTTCTTCTCCAACTTTGTGATTGAAGGGTTCTGGCTTTTTTCATCATGTGGCTCAGTCATGTCTGAGTGTTTTGCGTTCATCCTCAAGGCAAAGGGGATAGGACACTCCAGCTGAATCTCTCTGGGATATTTTAGTACACAGGACAGGAAGAAGCTAATATCACTTCCATTCACATTTCATTAGTTAAAACTAATAACGCAGATCTCTAAGGTAACCTCAAAAGAGCCTGTGAAATTTTCTTCCAGCATGTGCAACAAGAGAATGGAATGGGTGAATATCTAACCAGGGTCTGCTACAATGCTCTTGACAACAGCAAGTTTCTGCTGGGTTATTGTGAAGTTTGTGAAACTTTTGATAATCAACTAAGTATGAGCAGAAAGCCTAACGTAATTGCTGTTCTCATCACATATCCTGTGCAACTCAGTTTAGAAACCTAAACACATTATGGTATTTTAGCAAGGGTGATAGGCCATTTACCGAAACTACACCTGCATCATCAAAGTTCTCACTGCTTTGGCCCAGGACTGGAGATGTTGGGTATCTATTCAGAGAGGAATAGCATGAAGTGGCAAAATTTTGTGTGAGGGTACTTCCTGGCTCTGTGTTGGGACTCTGGCCTCTTTCATGAACAGGACTTATGAATATTCTCCAGCACTAAGAAGAAATTCCTTAAAGCTCTTTGGAAAAGAATAAATCCTCAGGAGATAGAGAATGCAAACCATTTTGATTTCATTTCAGGGTATGGAGTCCCTGTGAATATGTGGGTGGGTGTTGGGTAGGTCTGGACAGTTATTCTGAGTGTGGCACAGTACTGGTCACTCAGATTGTACTCCAACCACAACCCTTGAAGATACATGCCTCAGCCTAGACACAAGGTCTGAAGCCAGGACAGAGGAAAAACCAGAAGGAGAATTTCATGAACCCAGGGTAAGATGTCCAGGAAGGCCGGGCAGCCCGGCTCTGAGGCTGGAGGTTCAGCCTCAGCAGGAAGGGATCAGCACTGCAGAGAATCAGAGTAACTGGCAGGACTATTTTCTGAGCATATGTGTGACAGCAGGGGTGACCTCCAGTACAGACTGAGAAGAAATTTGAGAGTATGGTGGAGGCAGGGGTCAGTGTTTTTCCTGAAGAGCTAAAGGGAAAGACCCCAAACTATACCAGTTTGTGGCTATTGTTGGGCCTGAATTTTTACCTCCAAATGTGATGTAACTGGGCACATCTGGTTTAGATTGTCGTAGGTAGAATAATACCCTCCCTCCTGTCCCAGGACCCCAAAAGTCCTCAAGAGGAGCTGTTTTCTATGACATGTTTGCCCAACTTACTTCAGGAATACGATGAGGCTGCTATACTAAGTTTGTTTTTGGTAGCTCTGGATCTCTTTGGTTTTCATCTCTGTTACCTAAATTCACTCCACTGTTAGTGAGAATTAAAGGGGAATTTTAGACAAAGTAAATACTCTGAGGTAGACTATTAGCTCCTAGATATAATGCCCTCCTTTCAAAAATCACCTAAGTAATGACTAATCCCATGCTGCTCTTCTCTTCATTCATATAAAATACATATGAGCATGTTAACCATTACTTCTTAGATAGTTAAGAAATTGGAATTCCCTTCCTTTATTCTTGCTTCTTTCCAGAAATACTCACTTTAAAAGAAATGCAAATCAAAATTGCAACGAGATATCACCTCACATCTGTCAGAATGGCTAAAATCAACAGCACAAGAAGCAAACAGGTGTTGATAAGGATGTGGAGAAAAAGGAACCCTCTTGCACTATTGGTGGGAATGCAAACTGGTGCGGTCACTCTGGAGAACAGTAAGGAGTTTCCTCAAAAAGTTAAAAATAGAACTACCCTACAATCCAGCAATTGCACTATTAGATATTTACCCAAAGGACACAAAAATTCTAATTCAAAGGGATAGATACCCCTCTATATAGATCACCTGTACCCCTATATTTATAGCTGCATTACTTACGATAGCCAAGATACAGAAGCAGCCCAACTGTCTGTTAATTGATGACTAGCTTAAGAAGATGTGGTTTTCATATACAATGGAATATTATTCAGCCATAAAAAAGAATGAACTCTTGCTGTTTGCAATGACATGGATGACATGGATGGAGCTAGAGAGTATAATGCTAAGCGAAATAAGTCAGAGAAAGACAAATACCATATGATTTCACTCATATGTGGAATTTAAGAAACAAAAGAGCAAAGGGAAACAGAGGCGGGGGGAATGAGAGACAGAAACCAAGAAACAGACTCTTATTTACAGAGAACAAACTGGTGGTTACCAGAAGGGGAGGTGGGTGGGTGGGGAATGGGTGAACTATGTGATGGGGATTAAGGAGGGTAAATGTGATGAGCACCAGGTGTTGTATGGAAGTGTTGAATCACTATATTGTACAACTGAAACTAATATCACACTGTCTGCTAACTAACTGGAATTAAAATAAAAGCTTACAAAAATAAAATAAAATAAAATAAAATAAAATAAAATAAAATAAAATAAAATAAAATAAGTAAAGCCAGTGATATATAGTACACTGAGGATGATGTATTCAAGTATTTCAACCATTGCAGAACCTCAAGGGCAGGGTCCTTCATGTTCTATGTATCCCTTGTTCTTTCCTGAATTTCTGATCCAGGTCAAATGCAATACCCCTTACTTTTTAGCATATGGTTACATCCAAAACAGACCACTCTGCCTGGCCTAATACTAATCCTAAACCATTGGTCTAGAACCTCAAAGTAACCACCAGTGAGTGGTTGTCTGCTCGAGTTCTTTTGGTGGATCAGCTTTCTTGCTCTAAAAAAGATATAACTTCCTTCTAAAACTCTGTTAAGGATGTGGTCTTACATGCTTCTTTACAGAACTTACCTTTTGGCATTTCCTGGAAAGTCTCTCTTGGGAACAATCCTTGGTAAATTCACATGAGATGTAGTTTCATCTTTGTAGTTGTGATCTCATTCTGTGTTTTGGGGGCCATGTTCCATTTCCTCTCTGTCTTTTTCTCTCTGAGAAGGTTTTGTGACAAATAATACTCTATAAATATTTATTAGATAAATGCATGGCAAATACAAGGTACACTTATTTGTATCTTATATAAACACACTAATTGTCATGTCATTGTCTTGCCAGGGTTAGTTCTGTGGCATAATTTGGTTAAGACACAGACAAACGTTGTGTCACAATATAATAATATCAGATAGCACCATCCCCAAATTATAACACTTCTAGGTAGTGGGGCCTATAACAAATAGTTCATAAGACGCAAGAAATTGTAAAAAATTTTTACTTTTTTTCAAGCATAAACACTAAATATTCCAACTCAAACAACAGGTTTCACAACATGGTGGTTATATAGCCCATTCTATTTGTCCTTGAGCTGAGTCTATTGATATGGAGGCCTGACTCCAAAATTTTCAGAAAAGGCTGTGTGGATACCTCATGCTCAAGAATGAACATTCTTTTTGGACCTTATTCCTATTGACTCTCAATATAATTTCTTGGTCCTTTTGTTTCTTTTTACTCATACTCCCCATCGAGTGTCTACCTCCCCTTTGCCTGGCTGCTGGCTTGGATTATTAGGCATTTTCTGTTTCCTCATCAGTGGAAGCAAGGGTAAAGAGAAATATGGAAGAAGATGCTCATGGATTTTGGGAGAATCTAATAGAAAATCAGTATATTTGTACTTCGAAGATGAAGCTCCTCTGGCATATAGTAAATACTTCATTAAAACAAGAGTGTCTGTCTCTTCTTCAACATTGAGATACCTTACAGATGTTCCTTTCCTACTACTTTAGACACAGAAGGAGGTTAGGAGGAAGAAGGTAAATCTGTTACGACTTTGTTCTCCATGCTTATTTTAATTTGTTCATGGTTAATTTGAAGGGATGGGCTCAGTCCATTGATAAGTGAGAGAATGTGTAAACCTATAGCAAAGAAAAGGTTAATTGAGATATCTTGGAAGACTGAGAGAGTTCTTGATCCCAGAATTTATCTTTAACTAGAACTATTGAAACTAAATTCTAAAGATCCAGGGGACAATCAAAATAAATCTATCTCTATCTCTTTCTCTATCTATCTATCTAATCTGTCTTTCTAATCTATCTATCTATCTCAATCATGTATCATCTATCTATTCAGTTCATTAAATGAGGCAGAGACAAGCCAAGCATTTCGATACATTATTTAATATTTTATGTAATCAGAAATAGTTATTTTTCCTGGCTACAAATTTTGGAGCTACTGACACCTCTTGAGAATGATAGCCTAAGCAATAGCAAAAAGAACAATTTCCCAGAAGTTCTTGTATGTTTTATGGTATATAAATACATATATATACACACATATATTATGATATATAAATATACATTTTTATGATATAATAATATATATTAAAGTGATTATATATAATATATAATAATATATATATATAATATAATATATGATCTTGCCTGAATCAGATGATCTGTTTTGATTTTCCTCTAGGGTAGTGACATTACTAATGTGAGTTTTTCAATTATTTTGGCAAATATTTTATTTTAGTTGACTTATTTCCCAGTTGTTTTGCTGTTCATTAATGTCCTCCTCATTGGGTAGAGGGGTGTGGGGATGAGAGGGAAGTACAGCAAAAAGGAGAGATTTAGCTTGAATGAATCAAGTTTTCATCTTATTATGAGCAAGCATAAGTGTATAATTTTTATTTTTTTAACTTTTTTGGGGGGAAGCACAGATGGAGAGGGAGAAAGAGAATCTTAAGCAGTCTCCATGCCCAGGACAGAGCCCAGGGCAGGGCTCAATCTGTGACCCTGAGATCATGACCTGAGTTGGAATCAAGAGTCGGTGGCTTAACTGACTGAGCCACCCAGGTGCCCCTTCAGTGTATAATTCTTAAAAAAGGAAGTAAACCAAGGGTTTAAAAATAGTAAATAATTATTTGTGTTTTTGCCTGTTTGTATGTTTTCCTTTAATTGTTAAATATATATTAGAGTTTGCATTATACTTTGAGCATTTTGAAGTGCATTGAGATATGTTCTGACTAACATGTATGATTATAAAATATTTCTAATAAGGTAAAGTTTATGGAAAGTCTGCTTAGGATTATTTTATTTAGCCAATTGTCTACATAGATATACACAACTTTGGATATAATTACTTTAAATGCTATAATGCTATAATGAATCAACACAGATACTGTGTATCTTCACTGATACATTGAAGTTACTATACTACAGGTTAGTAAAATTTGTGGATCAGTAATTAACATTACCTAAGAAGTAAACACAAAATAAGTGGTCAGCATATTAAGAAACGTTTCACCGGTACTTCAAATATACATATAGGGATCTAATTATTTATCCTCAAATTCTCACTTTTGGTACTGAAACACTACCATATGTCTCATACTCTGGCTCACAATATTGTTCTCCTCGAGTTCAATCAACATATTACACATGCTATCTCAAGAGTCATCAACTAATCAACTAGCTTCTTTTTTCCCTTTGCACACTTTCCCCTGACCCTTGTAATCACCAAGTCATATCAATTACTGATTATATCTCCATGATCACATTAAGTTTTTTGTGCTTTTCTTCCACTGTGCTAGTTCAAGCTCATAACGTATTGTCACGTCAAAACTACCGTAATATATTTCTTCTTCCTATCTCTAGTCCTACTTTTTTCATCCACTAACTACAAACTGGTCAGAGTGAACATCCTAATAGCAGAGAGATGATGGCATCATTCCTCTTGCAGAAAAACCCTAGGGGGTGATCCATTGTATCAGTCAGGGTTCGTGACTGTAAGCTCAGAAACCAGTTCTGGTTTTTCAGCAATGAAAATGGAATATAATGACAGGCTTAATGGGAGGCTGGCAAACCAGATTTGAGAAATGTGTGTGGGCATAGGTCAGTTGGAAAGCCTTTTCTAGAAATAACTGTATTTTAGCAAGAACAATTGGTCCAGGAACCTGCTATTGCTGCTGCAGGATGCCGTCATCAGCAGGCGAGAGAGGCATCTTTCCTATTGACCTCTGTAGTATGAGAAGAGGTACTGCATGCCGTGGAGAGGCCCCAAATCAGGAGAAAAGTTAGGTGCTGGACACTCACTCCAATCAAGCCCTCACCTAAGGGGGGAGAAAAGGAAAACCTGAGAAACATTTGTGAAGTTCACAGTCCAGAGGCATAAGCTCCCTAAAAGACCGAGGTCAAATTGTAGGACTATAGAACACTTCCCCTCCCCTCACATCTCAATACCACATTACTAAAGTCCTACTTACAGCAGTTCGTTTTACTCATGACAGCATATCCAACTGTCAAAAAACATTACAAGGTATAATTTATACAAGGTATAAAGGACAATTCGAAGAGACAGAGCAAGTATTAGAGCCAGACATGTGAGGGACATCGGAATTATCTGACTGGGTATTTAAAACAACTATGATTAATATGGTGAGGGCTCTAATGGCTAAAGTAGAGCGCCTGCAAGAGTAGATGAGCAATGTTAAGTAGAGTAGTGGAAATTCTAAGAAAGAACCAGGAGAAAATGCTAGAGACAAAAAACACTGATAGGAAGAATGCCTTTGAGGGGCCACCTAGTAGACTGGGCATGGCTGAGGAAATAATCTTGAGCTTGAGGATAAGTGAATAGAAACTTGAAGAGCTAAAAAGCAAAGAGAACAAAGACTGAACAAAAAATCCAAAGGTTGTGGGATGACTACCACAAGTTTAGAACATGCGTAATGGGAGGACCAGGAGAAGAAAGAGAAAAGAACAGAAGAAATATTTGAAACAATGAATGAGAATTTCCCCAAATCAATGTCAGACTCCAAACCACAGATCCAAGAAGTTCAGAGAACAATAACAGGATAAATGCCACCTCCCCGCACCCCAACCACCAAAACACACCATGGCATATTATTTTCAAACTACAGAAAATCAAAGTTAGAGAAAAAAATCCTGAAAGAAGTCAGAGAAAATGGGTGAGGGATGTATAGATACTTTTTGTACTGCTTTTACATCTTTTAAAGTCTAAATTAGTTCAAAATAAAAACTTAACAAAAATTCTCTGGATTGTCTTCATCAATTCCTCTAGTCCAGTATGTCTCAAAGTTTTTTCTGTTATTATACCTCCCTCAACCACCCAAGAGCCTGAGACATTTTTCCTAATCATCCTTCCCATAAATTTTGAACACCACGGATAGACTGTGTATGTTTATTTACTGTATGTATATCTCTGCTTTATATATAAAAAGGGTAAGTGTTCTAGTTCTGCAACCCCGGGATACCCCCTTTGAGAATGCCTGCTCTAGTCAGAAGGAGTGGTACTTTCCTCTGACCTTCCATAACTCTTTACTTCTGTTGTACAGTTACCAAATGTTGTCATGTATGTATATCTTTCCTACCAGATCCATTAGCTTCTTAAATCAGTGGTGCTATATCACTCATTTTATATTCCCCTTCCCCAATGGCTGGCACACACGTCACTCAAAGATTGAATTGGTTTAAAGCAGAGATTAAATTCAGCTGACTTGTGTATTTGATAAATGTGGTGGAATTAAAATAGGCAGGGAATATAAGAGATCATATTTAAAGTGAAGATAATAGAATAAGAAACATACAAAGCGAGTTTGTAAATGTTGACGATTATTATTGGACTAGAAGTTTATTTGGGCGAATAGTGAGACATTAGGCCGAAAGACAGGTGTGTGGATTTGTAGTGAATTCATTTATGATGTGATTTATTAAAAAGAACACACAATTTACAAAATAAAATAAAATAAAATAAAATAAAACACAGTTGCTGCCTATGTGACTATGGACAGAATTTTAATGTTACTGTAGGCAGGAAGGTTGGCATGAGCGACAGGAGGACGGACCTTAGACGTTCTGATGAAAGCCCCAACCAAGGACCGCCCAGGGACCACCCCGTTCCAGCCATGTAGCAGTCAGTTTGTGGTGACAACATCCCTGCAGGAGAAGAGTTAGGTTTGTTGTGCAGAAAGCCACCACTTGTTCTTATTTCACCCATGTCTCTAGCATGGAAATAATGTTCCAGTTTCCTACCCCGTGTAGGTATTTGGAAGACATCTTGGGAAAGGACATGTGTAGTTGGATAATTATTATATAATCCAGATCTGTCACTCAAATGTTGGGACCCTAGGACCCACTCAAAAGAAAAAATTGATATAAGCCCACATCCTGGAGTTTCTGGGGCCATTGTCACTCTTGATTGGTCTGCTCCCTCCTCCCTTGGAGTGTACTTTAATAAAACTTAAGCTTTACTTTTATTTTGCTGTCCCGTAATTCTTTACTCTGGCACAAAAAAGAACCAAGGCTTCTTTCCTCTTCCATCGCACTCTTCACCACATTACTTGGAACCTAGTTAGTAGCATACATTGGGCTCAGTAGGAAAACAGAAAGCAACTGCAATCCCATTCCTTTCTTGTTTCCTTCTTCTTTGTGAAAGTCGTTCATGGCCCAACGCTTTTCCAGGTAATTTCAGGTGACAATGGATTTTCTCCTTTTCTTAATATTCAAAATCTAGCCCAATATCATATTAAAACTCCAAATGAATTCTTTTTCTCAACCAGCTGGGATTTCCCTCAGGCTGGGAAGCTTGCTGTGGGATAAAGGTCATGCATTCTCCTCCTTTAGATTTTTCACGGGTGACAGAAACCAGACCCTTTGTCTGTCAAAGTCCAGGTGATATACACCATGCTCTCCAGTGGTCGCCAGGAAGCCATCCTTACTTAGCCTGAGAGGAGAGGAAGACCTTCCTTCCCCTGCCCCTGCCCCATAGGAGGGGGCAGAGCACACTGACCAGTCTCTCCAGGGAAATCACCACCACTGTCCTAAAGTTGCTGTCACTCTTGCCTCCCACATAGAAGCTGGAGGTAGGTGATGGGGTAATGTTGGCATAAACAAGCATTAAACAAGTCTTGTATAGGTGATATAGAAATCACTTTAAAACTGGAAGTGTAATTACATCTAGTATATTTTTTCTGGCCTTAGAAATATTGGCTGAAAACTCTGAGATTATAGGAAATGTTTATATTTTAAAGCATGAGTACTGTATCTGGCACACAATTATACTCAGGAGATATCAATTAGTCTTTTTTAATTCTCACTATTCTCTCCTTTTTCTTAAAAATCCTTCTCTGAACTTTTTTTTCCAATCCACAATTTCAATTCTACAGATGTCTTCTCTTATAAATACATCATATTGACTATTTCTGTACATTTTTATCAATTCATTTCCGTATCATGGAAAAGAAAAGAGATTGGGTTTTTAGGTAAACATCATTAAGTAGTATTATGCAGAAATATGGAGTATATGGAAAGTTAAAAATTGTATCTCGTGTTTTTCGAAATAATGGAGAACAACAAAAATATGCTAAATATTTCTGGAGATTTCTATTTGTCCCTCACTTTCCTCAGCCACAATGAGAGTTTAGAACTAGATAATGTTATTAATTTATAACTGAAAATAAAAGACGTCACAGTGGGTAGAAGTACATTCCACTTCCTCAGTGCTCTGCCTCCACACACTTAGAGGTGTTTTATGAAAGATCCTCCACCATACTAACATGGAGTATTGAAGTCTTCTTTCTTCCTTAGAATATTCCCATAGATTTTAATAATTTTATGGATTTGTAGATTCCCATGGATTTAATGATTTTAATATCAAATTTTCTTGAACCTATTTATAGTTCTGGAGTCTACCATTTACAGGATAGTGTTAGTATTATACAGAGAAATACTTGCCATTTTTTGAATGAAGTCATCGCTTTAAGTTTCAAGGAGTGCCATCTAAAAACCCTAAATCACCCACCAACAAGAGCTAAGGTGGCCTGAAGGAATTTCGGAAGCTGATAAGCTGGCGTGTCTGAGCAGTGGTCAGTGGGAGATCAGACCAAGAGAGCATGCATACCCGTGAGCAAAGGAGTAAAGAGTGTGTAAAGTCCAGTTAAATAATGTGAAACTACTGGCAGGCAGTGGAAATAATCGAAGAGAGCCTCTTCGGAAGGGTGAAAAGGAAAGGTAATTGGGGATGGGAGAGAAGCAAGGAAGAATTTCGACACAGAGCCAGCGCACTGTCTTGGCCTCCACCGTCTTTATATTCCTCTCACTTGGTGGAGATTCAGTCCTGACTGAACCTGGCTTGGAAATACACCTGGTAAATACAAACAGCTGCTTGACTGCCGGAGTAGCAGAGCCTTAATCTACGTGTGCCCGGGTAGACGGCAGAAATATTTCTCCAGCAGAGGCAGTTCCTTGACGCTAATATCAGTGAACATTCTCTCCGTGCCTTTCACGATTTTGTAAACTTTGATCACGGTTGCTTCATCTTTCATGTTTGCAGGCTGCATGAGTCTTTAGTCCTTCCACATGTGGCAGGCCCTCTTTTCCCTCAGTAATTTCAGTTTATAGCTCTTCAGACATTTTTCAACTCCGTTATTTCTTGAGGTGGATCAAGGAGATTTTCCAGGTGTGGATTCTCCATTGTTTTGAACAAGGACAAGGCAATAATTTCTATTTTATTCCTCAATGCTTTCTTAAAAAAAAAAAAAAATCCCAACATGCTTTGGGCTCCATGTGCTCTTTGGACAGTGGTACTCACGGAATAATACAGCACTTTTTCGATATGGCGTCTTGTTTAAAATACAGATGCTAATTAAGTAGGTCTGAGGCAGGGTCTGAAATTCTACCTTTCTAGGAAGTCCCTAGGTGATATTGCTGGTGTGTAGACCACATTCTGAGTAGTGGTGGGTTAGTACAATAGCTATCAGAGCATTTCTTTGTGGCAGAAGAAAAAAAATGAGAAGAACGTGCGTTATTCCCCCCATTCCACCTCCCATGGCCCCAAATTGTAACTTTCTATTTTTCTAAATTTACATGTACTTACTGATTTCCCTATGAACACAAATACACAGCCTTTCACTGCAATTTATGTGAATTTAACATTACAAATTTGGAAGTGTTGAATGGTTGCCAAATCATTTCAATTTAGTTATATGCTTCTTGCGACATCATGCAACTTGTCCTCAAGGAACGGATATACATAGAACAGAACAGCTTGGCAAGGAACTGGAATGATGCCCAATAAGAAGTGACACAAGCAAAAAACAAGGCTCCTGATACCACAAGTTCATCCAAAATGACATGGATAGTGATCAAGGAATTTGACTATCTCTAGTCATAACTCCAGCAAAAGTTGGTGTCAGGGACCAAAAATCTGTGCTACCCCATTATATGGATAAAGAGATGCAGAATTTGGCTTATAGCTAAAAATCCAGTCTGGTGGGAAAGTGGGAGTGACTTAGGTATAAGAGTTAATACTATATTAGAAATTCAAAACTGTGGGTTAAGGTAAATAATAACAATTTAAGCTTTCTTCTGCCAGAAGGAGGAGGGAGGAACCCATTTAAATCTAGCTCTAGTTGGAAGATAATACCATCTCATGAAGTTGTTTTAATAAGCTCCACACTTCCTTCCTTACATCAGTTTAGAGATTGCAGGAAAAATCAGGTATGCCCCACTTTTATAGATAATTTTTAAAATTGCCCAATGGGGACCATAGGTCCAAAATAAATGAGGGCATGCCATATGTCTCATTTAAATAAAATCATTTATCTGGGTAGTACCTCCTTTCATTAACCAATTCTTTGTATATCTTTTCGTGGCAAATATTGACACTTTGTAATTTTTTAAAAGCCTTTTAGAAAATCTAAATAGTATTCACTTATAATTCTACTCTACATGATTATTTAACACCTGTTGTTAGTATTTCTTTCATGTAGGTCGAGCTCCACTATTTTAACACTCCTGCCCCTCTCCATCTCCTCATCCGCCTAATTGTTAAGTATTGGAACAAACTGGGCATGAGACACTTAGCCTCTTCTCTCTTTTGTGGGATCTGTTTGCCTACAGAAGCCTGATGCTCTTGGTTAAGGGATCACCCTAAAAGCAAAGGCTCTGCCCCACGGAAAGGTTCGTGGTGGTCCAGGGCTGTGAGTGAGTGGGAGGTTATGTCTTTCTGATTTTCTGGGATCAATAGTAGGACGTCTGTCATTGCCAGTTGTCCAAGCCACATTCTACAATTCCAAGTTTAGTAGCAATAAAGGTAACATTTTGGTTCCCACCTTTGTAATCTTTTTGTCTTCTCAGTTGTTTCATACTTTGGCAGAGAAGAGAAGTAATATGGACTTGGCTGACCTTTGAGCTCAAACCTGAATCATCATCGCCATTCCTTCGGAAAACCCCAGATTTCTGTAGGCAAGCAGACCCCACAAAAGAGAGAAGAGCTAGTTCTGACAGGAAATGGGTTGTTTCCTCTTCATGACTCATATATATGGATTCTAATATCTATAAATAACCATCCCGAACTCAAGACATTCAGAATTCGGCTTGAAAAACAACTGAATTCAAGCTACACCTTCCATGTTACTACAACGGAGTAGTTTGCAACTCAATAACTCCAAGTCTCAGTTATGTCCTCTATAAAATGGGGATCATATGTCTGCTTGTCTACCCTAAAATGTGACTATAAGGTTAAAGTTAAATGCATATGAAAATGTGTTGACAAGCATAGAGCACAGCAAAAATGTGTGTCATTATGTAAGAATTCTTTATATGTGTAAATAGGCAAACGCACATTGAAAATATATATGACATTGCTTTTGATTGTATTCACATTGCTTCTCTTTATAGAAAGCTCGAATTTAAACTGTTTCTTTTTTTCTACATATACCATTAACTCTTATTTATTGGATCATATTCTTATTTCATACTGTAAGATACGCTTTCTTCTAGAGTTGCTTTTTGCTATGTACATTAAAAATGGATCATTTTTATATCTAAGCACTATGATTGGCTGAATGTATTTCTTTATCACATAAAGATGTTCAAAGGTGAATTATGTTTATAGCACTTATGTATTTTTTTAATGATGTAAATATCACCTTGTCTTATTGTTGCACGTTTTTAGATTTATTATTTTTAGTTACATGAGGTGTCAAATAACATTTGCTAGCCTTATTTCAGTACAGACACTTTTAAAATGTCAACCAAACAGATGTTCTACTATAGACATGAATAAAAATGAGGGCATAGTGAGGCTAAATATAGGATATTTTGCTATGTTAATGTTAAAATTACTTAATATACAGGAGTGATGAAGTTATATATAATTAATGAAAATGATAAGAAAAAACACATAAGTTTATAATTCTTTAAAACAATGTTTGTACTTTTAGTTCTACTTTGAGGTTAAGAAGTAATTAAACAATTTTTAATAGCAAGATTATGGTAATAAAATTAGATAGATATGATTTCTAGTGTTATTGTCTTATTCTGATCATTTCTGATTTTGGAATCTGATACTGATTTTATTTTTCATTCTCATTTTATGGTCTGATTTCTGTTTTAATTATTTCTGATTCTGATTCTAATAGTGCTAAATCTCAATGCCATCTCAAGTTCAATATCTAAGTGGACATTATATAATGATAATATGTACATATTACTTAGCCCATCAAAAAGGTGGGAAGGAGAACCCATATGCTATCAGAGAAAAGAAAACATAATTGTAACTTTTTTTCAGTTTTGTATGTATCGTAGCACCTAAATGACTTAATTAAAAAAAAACCAAAAACCTGTGTAACTAGCTTAAAAAGAAAACAAAATATGTTCAGTTAAATTTAAAAAATCACATAAAACAGTTAAGTTGTTCCTTTAAAACTTTAACTGTTTCTCTGACTGGATTAGAAACTCTTATAAAGTGTGTTTGCATAGATATGAGTCTTACTCTGTGAATCTACATGAAGATGTGCATATAACACTGGCCTTTTCTAAATGATTACAATAGTGATAATATAATAATGTCATATAGTTCCAATTTTTTATTTTACTCTAGCTGTTTCTATTTCTTAAATGCCTATTGTGTATTAGCGATTTGTGTAGGTACTTTATATGTGTTATCCTATTTAATATATTCGTTTTTAATTGAAACTAAATTGATAACATCATTTTATCTTAAAATACATTTTTCCTAATTCAAGACAGGAAATGCATGAAAAGAGTTCTTGAATTTTGAAACTTATCTGTAAAGAAAACTTACAAGTATAAAAGCAAGCAATTCCAAGATTATTAATAGCTTGCATTCTTGTGAATATTCATAATGAGCTAAAAATAGCACTTGTGTGCATGGAGGGACTTTGTTCTAAAGTTAAAAGAAACATTTACACATGGAAAAAAAAATTTTTTCCCCTGGAGAATGCCCTGTACTTTCAGCCTATTTAAAAAAAAAAATGTTGTAGACACTTTATATGTATAAGTCTTTCCTGTTGGTGGTTATTCAAAGAAGCTGTTAGGTGATTTCTTTCAAATAAATACTAATTCCTTAATCTGCTCTGTAGGTCTAAATTGTTGTAAACTAGATTTCCTTAAAAATAGGAATACCTGACAGTCTGTCCTTAATTGTTCTCAGTTCATACCTAAACTAAAATTCACTTTAAAAGTATTTCATTTATTAAAATTTGAAGCAATTTTGAACGAAGCAAAAAAAACCTTTGACTTTATAATTTGTAATTCTAGACATTTAAAAAATAAATCCCTAAGTAAAATAAAATATTTTTCTTTTTTTCCTTCCTTGGTCAACAGGGATATAAACAGATATTAAAATAATAATAAAATAAGGTGAAAATAATAAAGATTAACATAACCCCCATGGTCATCCCATAAATTAGGTATTATTATTTTCCTTCCTTTATACATTTGCAATCTGAGCTTCAGAGAAGTTAACTTGCCAAAGGCTGCTGACCTAAGGGAATTTAGTGAGGTTAGAGTTAAAAGAATATCTTAACTCTCATTCAAACGGGTTAAAATATATCATGTTAGACAGGATGTCTTTACTAACTTCCTACTAACCTATAAGTTTTCCACTTTGTTGTCAGAAAAAAAATTGCTAGAAAATGTTGATAACATTTTTGACAAATTTCCATTGAAATGTTATTTATTGTTTAGAGAGGTTACCAACCACAAACACTAAAGTTTTTTAAAGTATTAAAGCTAGGTTATTAGTTTTTTATTGTCGCTATAACAAATATTAACACAAAGTTAGTGGCTTAAAATAAGACATATTTATTCTCTTACGGTTCTGAAGGTCATATGTCCAAAATTGTCCCCACAAGTCCACAGGTGGAGAGGATTTTTGCCTCAAGGTGAATTATTTCTAGAACCGCCCCCCCATCCTTAATTTAGATGAGGTTTGGGAATTTTCAGCTGATAAGGCTTATATGAGAGTCGGAACTTGAATTGATGTAATGGGTTGAGAAACTTAAAGACCTTGGATGAGGTGAATGTATTTTTCATGTGAGGTGAACATGAATCTTTGGAAGTCAGAGGGTGGCTACTGCTGAGCTGACTGAAGGGATCCGTGAGTCACACACCTACTATCTTCAAAGCCCCTTTGTGTCACTGAACAATTTACTTTTTGATCCTTCAGAGACAATAGCAGAAGGTTATCAACCACAAAATTGGCTTTCTCTCCAGAGCATGCTTCCTGAGAGCGACTCGATTGCAGCATTTTTGGGGAATCAGGATAGGCTAAGAATTTCCCAGTCATTAATACTGGACCTTTTTTGCTTAATAGTCATTACCTCAATCTATCTCTATCCACTTGAATTTCACCATAATTAGCAAGAATAAACCAGGCTGCACCTCCAACACATTCCTTGGAAATTTCCTCAGCTAAATTTCCAAGTTCATCACTTGTAAGTTCTGTTTTCCACGTATCTATAGAATACAGTTCTGCAAAGTTTTCTGTCACTGGATAATAAAGATACCTTTTCCTCCAGTTCTCTAAAGATACATGTTCTTCCTTTTTTCCTTACAAGATCTCACAAGGAGCACCTTTATCCTCCATATTTCTATCAGCAGTCTGTTTATGACATTTTAGGTATTCTTTAAGATAGGCTTTATTGTGCCCCTCACTTCCTTCTGAATTCTCTCTAGCAGAGTCATTAATATCTATATTTCTATAACAATCTCTTTAAGTCAATCTACATTTGTTAAAATTTCATTTTGAAATGCTTTTTTTAAAGATTTTATTTATTTAGAAGAGAGAGAGAGAGCACAAGTGGAGGGGAGGGGCAGAGGGAGAGGGAGAAGCAGACTCCCACTGAGCAGGGAACCTGTCACTGGGCTTGATCCCAGGACCCTGGGAGAATGACCTGAGCCAAAGGCAGATGCTTAACCAACTGGGCCACCCAAATACCCCCATTTTGAAATACTTCAAAAATTATTTGTTTAATCAACACATATTTCTTGATAGCCTAGTAAGTGCAACGCACTGTTTAAGAAATAAGGGACGGGGCGCCTGGGTGGCTCAGTCAGTTAAGTGTCTGATTTTGATTTTGGCTGAGTCATGATCTCAGGGTCATGGGATCGAGCCCTGTGTCAGCTCCACACTGGACATGGAGCCTGCTTAAGATTCTCTCTCTCTCTCTCTGCCCCTCCCCCCCCTCGGAAAAAAAAAAAATAGGGGACATAACAACCATCAATACAGAGAGTTCTTAAGCTCCTTAAGAACAAAACTAGAGGAGGCAAACAATTATATAATTTACAAGAAAATATCAAGTAGTTATAATGCTAGCTTGATTTGAATGGAATATTTTTCTATTGAATTTATATTTTTTCTATCATGATTCTTATAATTTTTCCAGCCTTTCCCCATTACCCAATTCTAAAACCACTTTCACACTTTTGGGTATTTTTATAGCAGCACCCCCCTCCCTGCTGTCAAAATCTATATTCATGTCCTATGGGTGTTCTAATAAATTAAATTAGTAGTTTAAAGTAACACACATTTATTTTATGACAATTCTGAAGGTCAGAAGTCCAAAATGAGTCTTTCTTAGGTAAAATCAAGGGGTCAGCCGGGCTGGTTTCTTCCAGAGGCTCTAGGAAAGAATCTGTTCTGTGAACCTTCCAACTTGTAGAGGCTGCTGAAGCCCCCTAGCCCCCATTTCTACTTCTGTTGTCACATCACCTCCTATGTCAGGGGGATCTCTGCCTCCCACTTATAAAGACACTTGTGATTGCATTGGCCATCCTGATAATAATTCAGGATAATCTCCTCGTCTCAAGATTTCTTACTTAATCGTATCTACAAAATCTCTTTTACTATATAAGGCAACATATTTGCAGTTTTCAGGGATTCAAATGTCGACAACTTCGAGGGCCATTATTAAGCCTACCATAGCTTGATATTATCCCTCATTGTGTTTTTTTATCTTCTAGTTTCAGTCGACTATGAAATGTAATTATGTTTTAATGGTTTGGAAATGTGGTATTATAAGTTTGTTACTGGCTATTTTAAGTAAGTTAAGTAAATAGTAATTAGTAAGTAGTAATTAATAGTTGAGCCATATTTTATCTAGCTAGTTCTATCTTTGTTGAATGCCAGCAGAAGATTTGGGAAGAGCCCTTGCACTGTGGGTTATAATTTATTATATGTAAAAGAGTTTGAACCTATATGCTTGAAAGAGTTCCCAGATCCAATACAGACTCATTGTTTCTCTCAATAACTTTGCTAGAATCAGGTGTAGACAATTAATCATGTGATTACCTATCATACATATCATACATCCTGTGTCCTATTCTACTGTGAGCACCTCTATCTAGAAGGGAGTGGAAAAGGGACAGTGGCTCATTCACATACTTTTTGTAATAGGCTTGCCATGAGAGTAACTGTAAAGGCTGATGCTTATTATTCCCCAGCAAATTAGAAACCACAAAGAGAGAGAAACGGACTAAATCAGGAAGCCAACAAAGGCTTATTACAAATTAAGATCAGTTTGTCATTGTTAAGATAATCTCGGTTTACTTTCTATGCTTAATTTAGATCCACGTTGTAGAGCCAGCAACCATCCAGATGGTGGTAGTTCTTTGGGACTTGACATTATTTTAAAAGGTCACCACAGGCAAATTATAACTGGCACCTCATTCTTATCAGAGACCAAACATCTGTGAACCTGCTCCAATTTTGAATCATTGCTGGAGTATTTTCCTATGGTAGCTCATTGCCGACTTTCTTTCTGAACTATGTGAACTAATATTTTTCCTACTAAAAATTGTCACACATATTTATACACAGGCCCATAATGTTCCTAAAATTTTGTCACTTAAATTTGAGTCAAAAGATACTAGGTTTTTTTCATTTAGAAGCATGCCATAGATTCACTTACAGTAACATCAAATGTTTAAGAAATTTCCCCTGTGTAAGCTGTATTTCCTTTCCCGAAGTGTCGCTACATCCAGCAAAATTACAGCATTTACTCTGGCGCTTCAAAAGCATTGTGTAAACAAACAAACAGTGTGTGTATATATATATATATATATGCCATATTATATATATATATGCTATATTATATATATATAATGTTTAAATTATATTTCAGAATTTCCTTTCTCCTTTCAATGTTAGTAAAAATGTATGAAATTATGAGTCAACTGTACACTCTCTCACATGTACTCTCATCCATAGATATGCAGATCCCTAGGTTTTCTGTTATATGTAGGCTTATACTACATGTATATGTCATGGGAAAAGGCAGGTTGGGGAATGGAAATGTATCTTTTATTTCACCACCCTGAAATTTTACTACCACTTTGCCACGCCTGTAAGAATTGATGCTCATACTAAGGATCCAGAGGACCTTAATTATGAGTGAAAGCTTAAATTATGCTCAGTATAGTTTTTGAATTTAGTGAATTTTATTGTTTTTTGCCTCCTTCCATACCCCTACCTGCATAATATTTAAAAACCCTGTTCAGTATCAAGTTCTTGTTCTGAACCCTAGCCCTATACCTAAGGTCTGGCTTTTTTGCTTGGTTTGTGCTAATAAACTCTCTCTCCACTTCTGAAGGGATGCTGTGACTTTAGCCCCTAGCCTTGTAAACATATTCCTTGATATAGACAACTCATCCACTTCACTTTTGAGTATAAGCCAGGTAGTAAAGATAATTCTCTATACTTTGGAATGATTACTGTCATTGTAGTTTGTTTACTAAAGGCAATCCAATGACTATCGATAGCAAAGAAAGCAGCTTTAAAAATCACCTAGGTGTGTTGTAAAAAAAAAAAAAAATACGGATATCTGGAGTGGGGTCTGGGATACATTTTTATCTGTAGTCTGAAGTGTAGCCTTATTTGACAGCCACGAACTACTCCTAGAATATAACCTCTGTGAAGGTACACACATACATATAACCTCTTGGCGGAATTCAACGACCATCCACTTCCCCATTTATAACTCCAGCTTTGAGGGCATAAACAGGCTACAGTGATTAAGTTACAGAGTTTTCAGACTAAGAAATTAGGGGGCCTTCCATATCAAGTGGTCATTTTTCTGTTTGGAAGACTTCTTTGGTTACTCTTCTCTCTTGGAACTCTTGGAAATGTGGATGGATCATCACCCATTTTGGAGGTGATGTTCAAACCACAATGAACTCAGATGCTTGGAAGAAAGACCTACCAGCGTTATCATAGATCCAGATGGAAGGAGGCAGGAAGTAGATTGGTTAGGTTAGGTCTTTGAATTTTGTGGAAAAATGTTATTTTCTTCTTTTTTTTTTTTCTGTGATGGACTTTATTACTCATTAAAATGGTAACATTTTGAGGATCAAAATGATTTTGGGGACCGAGGATGTTGGTCTCTTTCTGGGCTCCAATCTAAGCTCACAAACAGTGTTAGAGTAGGAAAGCACAAAGAAATTTCAGGCCAAAACCTGGTCAATAACCCTGTTTTTTTCGAAAGTGTCTTTCACATAATGATACCCATTGGGAACTAGCTGCATCTTTACAGTTGCACGATGATTTTAAGAATCTGAGATTTAACCATCTTTGTCTTTCTTAGACATTCAGCTAATGCTTAATATACTGTCTTATATTTATGTCCATTCTTTAATAAATACTGTTTGAATGAATAAAAAAATAATTTTCTTTATTGACTCCTTATGTGTAATGTTCCTGAACTCTTTAAAAAAGTGACTTAATTCACTGAAAAAGCAAAATCATAATTTCCTCCCTAATTGAGCTCATCCTCTCTGTAATTTGCAGATAGGTAAGTTTCTATGTCTGGATTAGGATAGTCACGTATATAGTCAAGCTCTTTTAGTGTTTGGCATCTGCCCAAGTGGAATTTCAAGTCTAATATTAAGAAAATGGATAGCTCCATGGCTACATATAATCAAACCTCTGTTGCCTGGCCATAGCATTAATAAAAAAGATATCTGAAATATTCTGACAGGGTTCAGATTCCCGATTAAAAACAGACATACTTTGTGTTTATACATTGGTAATTTTGTTATTCACAGGAAAAAAATGATGACTCACCATTATGGTTAATTGGTAAACAGAGGAGAAGGAATCGTATGCACTTCTTTTGTTTTCTTTTTGAAGAAGGTAATTTTCTCCAACTTGAGGTGGTTGAGAGCAGTGCAACAGATGTGGCCAATTTCATTTTTTGGAGTGGAAAGGGACAAAGCAAAATATTTGGCTGTATAGGATCCTCATTCTGTGTAGGTCATGGCCAGAATTTAAAATAAAATACAGTTGACCCTTGAACAACACGGGTTTGAATTGTGTGGGTCTGCCTATACAGCTTTTTTTTTTTCAATATAATATCGTAGTATAAGTGTATTTTGTCTCCTTTATGATTTTATTAATAACATTTTCTTTCCTCTAGCTTACTTTATCATAAAAATATACATACAAAATATCTTGACTATTTATGTTATTGGTAAGGCTTCTGGTCAACACTTGTCTATTAGTAGTTAAGTCTTTGGGAGGTCAAAAGTTATATGCAGGTTTTTGACTACACAGGGGTCAGCCTCCTTAACCCCCCTGTTGTTCAAGGATCAACTGTATATTAAAAAAAAATCTTCAAAACAAGAATTTGAATATTTAGGATGCTGATCTCATCGGTAATCAAAGTTTCACAGTGTGTGTTTTCTGGAAATGTTGTTTTTAAAGGTATCAACAGGTATTATTTAAGACAAAAGCTCTGTTGGCAAATATATTTGGGAAAAAGTGGTTTAAATAAGTCAGACAAATTTCCTTATGGCAGTACTTCTCAGAAACTTAAAAATGTCAATTTAGGCTGTTATATATATATATATATATATATAAACACACATGTATAAATAATATAGACACACACATATATAATAAATATATAGAGAGACCAGTTTCAAATGCATCTACTTTTTCTTCTTTTTAGAGAATCTTATGGAGTACGGTTCTGTAGACCATTCTTAAGAAAATTGACATAAATTCTTTCCCCAATTCGCCCACTAAGTCCTTAAGATGGCCATGGTGTACTAATATTCACTAATAAATAGACTAACTGGTATTTAACTAGTCTGAAAATGTTAAAAAATCTCAGATAAATGAATCATGTACTGGTTTCTATCTAAATTCTAGTTAATTTCATCTAACCTGTGGAAGAAAGTCATTATTAAAATGTGCTTTAATTTTATCCTAAAAATCTTTGTGTGTAAGAAGGAGGGAAAAGGGAGCTTTATTTTTACCCTGAAATTATACCAGGCTGTACCTCTGGTTAATAAAATACCTAGACCCCTGATGAAAGAAATAATTTTAATAACAATATTTGTCATCATTATTTTTATTTCTTCAGAAAGAGAATTGGCTTTTGGGTATTCTTCGACTAATTCCATCTGCCACCACAAAATTTGGACTTTGAAGCAAATGCATTAGGTATTTCCTGAATCACATCGCCAGATAATGAAAAGCTTCATTAACAATAGAAAGCTCTCTATACTCTCTGCCTCCCACTGGTTTAATATATAAAAGCTTGCACTACATACAGAAATTATATTTCCATTATCAAATCCATAAAGTTGCATAGCATGTTGTGTGAGAGATTTGAGGTCACTCTATCCATCAGGCAACAAGGGTTAGTGTTTGGATTTGACTCCCTTCTTTGCCTGATTTCAATTAAAAAGAAACAACAGCAACAATAGCAATGACACAAAACATTTCAAATCCAGTTTTCAAGTAATGACAGCTTGCATTTCTGCAAGAAAGCAAAGACGTTCCAACTGAAAACTCTGCTAACATCTGCTCTAGCAATCTTTCAAATCCATGCAAGGCAGACAAAAACACCTATCTGAAAGGGTATAAGCTGAAAAATGAACTAGAAACTTGGGTAAACCTGCTATGGAAAATTATTGGATTGCATAACAATCGTAATCTATAAATAGGATTTAAGTGAGAAAGTCAGGCCAGGCGAAATGTTTTCCGACCGTCCGCGGGTCTAATCTTCAGTTCTAAGCTCTGGGAATTAAAAGGCCAAGGAAAGACATAGTAGATGGCTGAAGAACTATCTTGTCTGACATTGTTGAGTATTTCCTGTGTATCCTTTAATGGTAACTTTAAAATTGCTATTTATAAACTTTCTAATAACCTAGAAAATGGTTAAAATCTATTGTAGGAATTTGAATTACCTGAATAAAATGAGCATTTATCATGACCTATGTAAAAACTAAACTTTGCTAGATTGTGTAAGAGTATATATGTCAAATTGTGTGAAATGGCCAATATTTTACTGTTTAAACTCAAAACAGTCAGTTTTATACTGTTTAAAATAATAAAATGGAAACTAAATGTTATAGTGGATAACAACTGCAAAGTACAATTTCATATTTTCTTTTTAGCTCTTTTTTTACTCTTCTTTTTTGTATCTTATTTCATGTAACTCAAAAAGCCAATTTACATTATCAGCACTCAACCTAGAAATTAGCTTATTGATAAAGTCAGCAGATAGTCTAGTTGTCTCTAATGAAACAAAGACTGCTTTGTTTCTATTTTTCTTTTTTTAAGATTTTATCTTTAAGTAATCTCTACACCCAATGTGGGGCTTGAACTTACAACCCTGAGATCAAGAGTCACATGCTCTACTGACGGAGCCAGCCAGGTGCCCCAAGACTGCTTTCTTAAGACAACAAAAGCATAACCTTATTGGACATATTTTGGTAAATTTTCCTACATTAAATTAAAGTCATCTGTTAATCAAGATAACCATAAACAAAGTTAAAAGACATGTGATAGACTTAAAGCAAATTTTTGTAACATATAATAGAGTCTATAACAAGGGATTATTAAACAAAATGTACAAAGAACTACAAATTAATAAGCAAACCCAGCAAACTGATAGAAAAATGGGCAAGGGATAAGAACAGGTAACCACAAAAGAATAAATACTAATGTCTAATTCTATAGTTGTTATAATAAATTACTATAAAGTCAGTGGCTTAAATAACATAAATTTATTATCTCATAGTTCTTGAGGTCAGAAGTCTGACACAGTTTTCAAAGTATTAAAATCAAGTCATCAGCAGGCTTTCTTTCTTTCTGGAGGCTCTTTGGGAGAGCCTGTTTCCCATACCTTTGGGTTTTTGGCAGAATTCTGTTTCTTGAGGTCACAGTACCAAGGTCCTCACTTTCCTGCAAGCTGTAAATTGAATCATTCCCAGTTTCTAGAGGATGCCACATTCCTTGAAAACTGGTTCCCTTCCCACATTTTTAAAACCAGCAATGGCAGGTGGAGTCCTCAGATCAGTTTTCTTTGACTCTTCTTCGATCTTTTATGCTTTTAGGAGCTCATGGGATTGGATTGGGAGAATTCAGATAATCCAGGATGATCCTCCCATATCAAAATCTTTAAAAAGTTTCTCTTTCTAGGGGTGCCTGGATGGCTCAGTTGGTTGGGCAACTGCCTTCGGCTCAGGTCATGATCCTGGAGTCCCGGGATCAAGTCCCGCATCGGGCTCCCTGCTCAGCAGGGAGTCTGCTTCTCCTTCTGACCCTCCCCCCTCTCATGCTCTCTCTCTCTCTCTCATTCTCTCTCTTAAATAAATAAATAAAATCTTTTAAAAGAAATTTCCCTTTCCATATAAGGTAACATATTCATAGGTTCTGGAGATTGGGGTATGGATATGAGGGGGACATTATTCAGCCTACCACAGCTAATAAACATATATTAGTTTAAATTCATTTGTTATCAGAGAATGTAGATTAAAACAACGAGATGATTGAATTGAATCCATTGAAAATGGCAAAGATTAAAAATGGATTTTTTTTTTATTCCTTGAATTGGCAAAAATTAAAAACATGACAATATCAAATGTTCACTAGGATGTGGGAAAACAATATATTTATATACCACTGGTATGCACTGGTATAGGTAATAAACAAATGGCAGGCAGCCATGCTCATATATATAAATAAAATCTATATTTTTTATGGATTTGTTCTATATTTGCTTATATTCATATAAATATTTCTTTAAATCCAAAAATCCATGAAAATCATCACAATGATTTCCTCAGGAAGAGAGAGTATAAAGGGAAGGTGACTTTGGGTAGTAACAAAAGTATTTTGTCTGTAATTTACACATCTTTGAAAAAAATCCAGAAGTATAAAATAATAACAGGTCTTTATTGTGGAGTGAGATATAGGGTTTGTTTTTATCTATCATCTAACTATCTATCGATCTATCTATCTACCTATCATCTATCGATCTATCATCCATCTATCATCTATCTATTTATCTACCTATCGATCTATCTACCTATCATCTATCATCTATTGATCTATCATCTATCATCTATCTATCGATCTATCGATCTATCATCTACCATCTATCTATCATCTACCATCTATCGATCTATCTATCATCTATCTATCATCTATCGATCTATCTATCATCTATCATCTATCATCTAAAATCTATCTATCTTCTATCATCTATCGATCTATCGATCTATCATCTATCATCTATCTATCATCTATCAATCATCTATCATCTATCTATCGATATATCTATGTATCATCTATCTATCATCTCTCTACCTATCTATCATCTATTTACCTATCTTTCATCATCTATCATCTATGATCTATCTATGCATTTGAATTTTTTTTACTTGTAAAATAAGTATATCTGAAGACAAGAAATAGGAAATCTCTTCAGACTATACACATAAACTCACCAAAATATATTATAGTAATCATTTAAAACAGGGGTCAACAAAGTTGAACTTTTGGGCCAAGTCTTGCCTGATGCCTGCTTACATAAATAATGTATATTATATTGCAAAACAGCCATTGTTAGCATATTATCTATGGCTTCTTTCCAGATACAATGGCAGAGCTGGGTCATTGCAATAGAGACCATATTACCCACAAGGCCTAAAATATATACTATCTGGCCCTTTTTTATCCTTTTTGCTTAGAAGGAACACCTTATTAGAATTGGCTAGGGATTTGCAGGACTAGAGCCCATTGCCTAAACATGGGTAGTCGGATTACAGAATTATTTAGCATCAAGTAAATTAAGTCACACCTTGAAAGCAAAGATAATCATGATGTTTGGTTAAGAATAAGTGCCAGTGGAATAATAATAATAATTTTAAAAAGAATAAGTGCCAATGAAATTATTAAATGTATAAATAATATCTTTGTACTCAGTCACAGAGTGTTGTACTTAAAGGCATGTACTGAAAGGTAGAATTTTGTTTGGTTCCTGACTGGGGATAGCTCTTCAATCAAATAATCATAATCAATCAAATAATCATAATCAAATCAAGTAATTATGCTTCAGTGTGTTCATATAGAGCTCTCTACCTAAGTCTTTCACAAATACTTCTCATTTAAATTTTTTAGCCTATAACTCAATGATGGGACTAATATTCTCATTTTTTGGCAGTAGAAACAGGTTCTAAGAAATTAGGTGAAAGTATTTGTATAGTACATGACATGAGGACTAGAGCTTTCACTACTTGTTACCCAGCATGCATTTTTTTCTATATAATGTTTTCTTCTCTCTCGAATGAGGATAAGGAAAGTGAATATTTGATGGGTATAAACTGCTGTTTTTTTTTAAAAGACAAAGAACACTATATAAGGATATGGCTTTGTTCTAGAAAATAGAAAACTTGGAAATCATGTATATACCCCTTGTAAACCAAATGTTCCCAGCCCTCCCTAACCAATAGGTGCAATTGAAGTCATCTTTGGTTCCTTAATGCAGTCTTAGGAGCTTCCAGCTCCTAGCTGTTCACACAGAAGTTCTTATCTTTGTTATAATTCCCTACTAGTATTGCTGGTATTATTCATGTTGATCATAAACCAGTCTAAGCTTCTACTCACCATGGTGTTCCCGACACACAATCTCTCCCTTTGGGCATCAATGCAGGCTTTAATTGCTCTATTACCTTGCTTTATTTAGAGTCCAGCCAGTGCTGTCAGCTTCCAATTTCTCCCTCCAAGCCCAATACAGCATGGCAGTCTCTTGAAAAAGGGAAATAATATATCTCACTTTCTTTTGGTGTTCTTGCAGTAGGGTTCCTAGAGCACCAAAATAAAAGCACTTTTTATTCACTCACTCCGTTCTTTTTCTCCTCAGGGTCTACAATGCCATCAGATGGTCAAATTGCTTCCCTCTGAGAAGGGAGCCAGATGCGGGGCTCGATCCTAGGACTCTGGGATCATGACCTGAGCAGAAGGCAGACGCTTAACAACTGAGCCACCCAGGCACCCCAGATTGCTGGTTTTAATGTGGATGGGCCTCATCTAATCAATTGAAAGCCTGAATAGAACAAAAGCCTGATCTCTCTATAGCAAGGGGGATTCTCCAGCATACTGCCTTCTGACTTGAACTTAAACACTGACTCTCTTTTCTTTCTAGGACTCTAGCCTGGAAGTCTTTGGACTTGACCTTACAACATTGGCTCTTGTGTGGGTCTCCAGCCAACTGACCCATCTTAAGGTTTTTGAATTACCAGCCTACATAATCATGTGAGTCAATTCCTTAAAATAAACTTCTCTCTCTTTTTCTTCATTTCTTTTTCTTCTTTTTCTTTCTTTCTTTTTCTTTCTTTCTTTCTTTCTTTCTTTCTTTCTTTCTTTCTTTCTTTCTTTCTTTCTTCCTTCCTTCCTTCCTTCCTTCCTTCTTCCTTCCTTTCTTTTTCTTTCTTTCTTTCCTTCTTTCTTTCTTTCTTCTTTTTCTTTCTTTCTTTCTTTCTTCCTCCTTCCCTCCCTCCCTTCCTTCCTTTCTTTCTCTCTCTATCTCTCTGTGTATCTCTCTCTCTCTCTCTACACACACACACACACATACACACACACACACACACACACACACACCCATGCTCATACACACAACATATCCTATCAGTTTTGTCTCCCTGGAGAACTCTAATATATATGGCTCATAAAATGTGTTATTAATTAAGTATATTTACATTCAAAATTTCATGCCAGATATAAGTACTCAATAAACTCTTAAGCTACAACATTTAACAAGAAAAACATGACACATTATCTGGGAATCTTTCAACCATTAGGGTAAACAGATATTCTTAAAATGGATCCCAATGATCCCAGCTTCCTAATGGTATTCATCTCTGTGTAGAATCCCCCCACATTGTATCAGGATTAGTCTGTGTAACTAATAGAACACAGGAAAAGCAATATAGCGTGTTACTTCTGAGATTAAGTTATAGAAGGCACTGCATCTCCCATTTTGACTGCCTTCTCTCTCTACCCCAGATCATTTTGTCTGAGAATTGTGAGCAGACCTTATGGGGATACCCTTGTGGAGAATAACAGAGGCCTCTGTCCAATAGCCAGTGAGGAACTTTGAGTTCCTGGGGCATCTTGGTGGCTCAGTCGGTTAAACATCTGCCTTCAGCTCAGGTCATGATCTCAGGGTCCTGGGATCGAGCCCAGCATCGGGCTCCCTGCTCAGTGGGGAGCTTGCTTCTCCCTGCTTCTCCCCTCCTCATGCTCTCTCTCTCAAATAAGTAAACAAAATCTTAAAAAAAAAAAAAAGAAACTTTGAGTTCCTGCCAATAGCCATGATAGAAAACTTGGGAGTGTATTCTCTAGTCCCACACAAGGTTTCAGATGACTTCATCCCAGATGGACTTCTTGACTGCAGTGTTATGAGAAGTTCTGAGACAGAATCTTATAGTTAAGCTGCTCCTGAATCCCTGACCCTCTGAAAATTTGTGAGATGATAAATATATAGGTTTTAAGCTGTTGACATTTTGGGCTTAATTGTTACACAACAATAGATAACTAATACGGATTTTGCTACCAGGTATGTGTTGCTATATAACAAATACCTAAAAATACAGGGGTGGCGTGGAAACTGGGAAGTGGACAGAAGCTGGAAAGACTTTGCCGAGAACATTACTGGAAGTTTAATGCATCTCATGGCCTTCAAAGAGGCTGACAGTGAAGGCCTAAAGGAAGGATGACTATCTTATGGGAAACTAGTAGAAAGGGAATCCTTATTATACACTGACAGAAAGTTTAGCAACACTTCAGTAAAGTGGAAAGTAGAAAACCGACCTACTGAACAGCATAATTTAGATCAGGAGAACTCCAGCCAGAAGATGCTACCTGGTATGTTCTTGAGCTTATTGTAAAATGCAGGAAGAAAAGGATAAGCTAATGAAAAAGTGCTGAACAGGAAGGAACTGGAACTTACTTGATTGATGGTCTGGAATGCTTAGAGGCTTTTCAGGCTACAAATAGTGCTAAATTAATATATGGCTTCTTAGCAAAGAGTGAATTCAGTCACCATCGGGGGGGAAATAAAGTCTTCTAAGATAAAGTAGAGGGTGTACCATTGTTCAAACCTTAGAAAAACCGAAGTTGAAATTTCAGAGTACTACTGAGTCAGATAAAGGGTTTTCTGAAGATATTAGGATATAACTCACAAATCCCTTCAAACAACAGGGCCCTGAAGAAATTTAAGGGAGTATCCCTTAGTGGTTTTAGCAGCTCAGGTCAAGAAGGACTTACTTCGAAGGGATTTGTGACTGTGGTTTTTGTTTAATGGAATGAACCTTAACAGGATTCAAGGAGACCAAAATATTTTTTAAAGAAAATTATATTTGAAGAATCACAGAAAGCTTGACTGAAAGAGAGTAGAAAATGAAAGCCTTTGGATTTTCAAGCTTCTGCAAACAGGAAGCAGCAGTAAACACAAATTTCCTTTTTATGAAACATAAAGGATAACTCTGCACAGAACAAAGATCCCAAAGGGTGGACCCCAGAACCAGAGTAACTCATTTACAAGCAGGAATTGAACTGAGTTTTAAGGAAAGAATTTTCATTGCTTGCCTGGATGGATTTTAGAATAGCTGTGCATCAGTGAGTGTGCCTCCTGTTTCTCCAATTTTTGAATAGGAGTTCTTAGAGTAGTTCTCCTGTGCCTGCCCTGCCATTGTACATTGGGGGGTGTGTGTCTATGGGGGACAGGATCATATGTCTCTTTAGTTCACAGGACTCCAAATTGAAAGGATCCCAACTCAAGAATCTTTTCTTAAGGAATTGCGTACGAGTAGACCTCCCTCTACCTGGACCTGATTAGATGACAAGATTCTGGATATCACACTGAAGCTGTAATGGGGTTAGACTCAGGGGCCTTGGAGAAGGGTGAGAATATTTTGCATGTAGGATAGTCATGAATTATTGGTGGAGAGGGCAGACTGCCTCCAAGATAGCCCCCATGGCCTGGAATTCAGACTGTATTGTAGTCCAGTCCCACACTGTAACAAGGTTGGGCTATGTGAGAAATTTTTAGAAATAATGGTGCTTAACTTCTTTTTTTTTTTAAGATTTTTTTTTTTTTTTTGGTGGGGGGAAGGTCAGAGGGAGAAAGAGAGAATCCTGAAGCAGGCTCCACACACTCGGGGCTGGATCCCAGGACCCTGAAATCACGACCTGAGCCAAAATCAAGAGCCCACTGCTTAACCAACCGAGCCACCCAGGTGCCCCAATGGTGCTTTATTTCTAACATAGATTACATTAGACGCTGTGCCTTTCATTTTGCTGTTCTCTCTCTCTCCCTTTCCCACTAACCCCTTCCCTTAGATCACTTGTTCTCGGAAAGTTAGCTGTCATGTCATGAGCAGCATAACAGAGGGTCCATGTGTTGAGGTAACTGGGGCCTCTGAGCAACCCCCAGTGAGAAAGTGAAGGCTGCTATCAACAGCCACATAAATGTGCTTGGAAATGTGTCCTACAGTCTCAGTCAAGCTTTCTGCTGACATCAGCCTAAACATTGACTACAACCTCCTGAGAGATGTCAGAACCATCCAGTTAAACCACTCCCTGCTGCCTGACTTCCCTTCTCAGAAACTATGATAAAATAAATGTTCTTCTGTATTAAGCTGTCAAGTTTTGGGTGTAATTTATTATATAGCAACAAATAGCTAATACAAGCATTCAAGTGTTTATTGATATCTTACTAGATCTCCTACTTAGTATAAGAAGCTGTCAGATATAATGAAACTTAATATCTGACCACTATATCAATCAGAACTCAATGCTGAATGTAGAAATCACTGTAGGAATTATCAACTGCAAGAGTTTTAACAGAAAGAAATAGGTGCTTAGAAATACTTTGGAAAACTTCAAGTACATGGTCAAGTTAAGACCTTCAGGAGCTACTGATTTTGATTTGATTTGATTTTTTTTTTCTTTTTGTTGGTGCCAGGAGTTAAAAAAACACACCCCTGTTGCTGAATGATGCAGATGGGGTAGAAAAGCCACCACCATAGCTACTGCTGCTGCTACTGAGGTGTGTCTGTCTGATAAGATGGAAAATGAACGCAAGAATGTCCCTGCAGAAAACAGCACATGGCTAATAACCTTGCACATTAGTGTAATCAACGAGGTGCCAAACATGTGGCTTCTGCCTCATTCCTACTCTCCAGTTCTCAAAGTAAATCCAACTAGTGGAAACTCATTCTCTTCTGGAATCTTAGTGGCCAGGAAGTCTAGGAATGTCCTTAGCTTTCTGATTTCTTCAGCTTGAAAGGAAGTAGAATGGAGGTTGAGAGAGAACCAATTCTCACTCTTCCCCGGACTGTGCTCACAAGGGTTTTACAAGCTTAATGGAATGACAAGATTAACATAATGTGACAAAATTAGAGATGGGGCATGTCCTAAACGGAGTGTTACAGCTTAAGTTCAATAGAAGATCAGAAAAAAGGGAGATTAGAGTATAATGGAAAATTCAGAGAAAGTTTCATGTAAGAACTCAAACTTCAGCTGAAGCTTAAAAAGATGGGAGGAATTGAACAGAAAAAAAAAAAAAAGGTATTCAATGCAGGTGGATGTCAGGAGTAAAGGCCTGGATTAATGCAGATGGCAGCAGGTAGTTAACCTGACTCTAACAAAGAATAAATAACGCCAAATGGTAATAATAGTGGACTTTGAAATATAAAGAACTTTAAAATTGGAAATCAAGTTCAAATACATTGCATATGAGTATGCATGTTCTAAATGTCCCCAACACATATCTATAGATGATGTAAAATTATGGATGCCATTGTTATTCAGTAAATTTGTTTTTTGCCAGATGATGATGGCACCTCAACTGAACTACAGAAAGAGACATGTCCACAGATATCTCAACATTTTCTTCCCCTTAGTCCCAGTTACACATGCGCAGTCACTGGGACAGTTTTAAACCTTGTTTTGATTCCTTTATTACAAAAAGCTTTCCTTGAACCCTCTAATCTTGCCACTTCCTTCCCTATTAAGAGCTATGCTTTTCTTCATATTTTCCTACCTAATGCCTGTGGTCCTGTTTCTCAGTGGACAATTTTGGCAATGTCATGTGAACTTGTCTGAGTAGTGCATATACCTAGAAATAGCCTCCTCATTTAGATCAGATCTTCATCCCTTTTGTTATATTAATAATAATAATACTCATCACTTTTGAGTCTGTGATGTGTATTTCAGGAAAGGTATTAGAGGCTTTCCAAAAACTTTAAATCCAAATGTTTTTCTTTCCATTTCATAGATGAAGGAACCAATGTGAATAATTTAATACCAGAGCCTGTACTGTCATCTTTCCACTATATCACAAATAGTAGAACACAAAATATTTCCTTGATGTCATAGTATCTCAGATCTCACAGCTTACAAAGTATTGCTGTTGTTCATTTTCTCATTTGATCCTCAGAATAAGCCTGAGAAATGAGAAAGTTAAAGACTTCCTCTTCCTTTTTTTTATAGGTTGGAGGCACAACTAACTTCCAAGTCACCTGCCCTAGCAAGTTGAGTGTTGAATAACCATTATTATATTTTGATCAAGTCATAGATGAAGAAAATCTTTATTCCATATACATTAAATAGATAGATACATAGATTAACTGATAGCTAAATAGATTCATTTAAGGATTTGAAGGTTAGAGAATTGAAAGTTTGGAACTTTTTTTTAAGGTTTAATTTATTTATTAGAGAAAGAGAACGAGCCAGGAGGAGAGGCAGAGGGAGAAGCATGCTCCCCATTGAGCAGAGAGCCCAATACGGGGTTCAATCCCAGGACTCCAAGATCACTATCTGAGCCGAAAGCAGATGCTTAACAGACTGAGCCACCCAGGTGCCCTGAAAGTTTGGAAATTTTCTAATATCACAAGGAATATATATATAGATTCTGTTTCAATAGAAACCAATAAAATATAGCCATAAAGCTGTTTTCCTTATATAACTGTTTCAGTGTTGGTGACAATTATTCATAATCCTCACCTGTACCTGAATGTCACACATCACATTCTGGACAAAGGAAACAAATCAGACATCAGTCGTCTTTCTGAGTTTCTAACCAATCACTACTGTCTTCTGTTAATTAATGCACTATTTTTAATGGTGCAAGAGTCAAAAGAACCCCACCCCCACAGTTATCTACTGCTATAGACCTCAGAAGGGTATTTTTCAGCCAACTTATAAATGTATGTTTACATTTATGTTGGAAGATGAGTTTTCTACTGGGGTTCATTATACACAAGATAGTTGTCTTTGAAAGTGTTAATGCCTGAGGCAAACTAAGAAAATAAAATTTAACTTCAAATTTAAAAAATGGAATTTTGATTATTTGTCAGGATGTGGGAAAGAATTACAACTTCTTAATGACCTCTAGTTCTCAAATTTCATCTTTTCAGCAATTAGGTTCCACAACCAGCCTGTCCTCTTATGATCAAGAAACAAAAATTTATGCCTATGTAGCATCAAAAATTCCTTGGTTATAATCAAGAGGAACATAAAGGTGAACATTTTCATTAGTGCATGTCATGAACATTGTAGAAAAAAGAATTATAACCCATCCCAGTCCAATCCATCTTCCCTGAGGAGCTGCTTAAGGGAGGGGGGGTGGGGGCAGAAATCCTTGGTATTTTAGTTACTCTAACTCCTTGAAATAAGTTCTAAAGTTGCACAACAAAGTTCTTAAGGAATAGCAAGGCTGCTTGACCTCAGAGCCAGGTGAAAAAATTTCTAAGTTAGAGACTAATGATTTTAAATTAGGATTAATGTATTCAATTCTAAAATCAGTGCTATTGATTGAAATCCAAGAGATAGATGTGAGACTTAAGCCTGCAGAAAGACAGTTAATACATTTTTCCATATATTTAATTAATCATGGTCATTACAGGACAAAGAATTAAAGATAATACATCACTTGTCTAGGCCTTATTGAACACTTTATAATTACATGAAATTTATATGAGAATTCAAATATTTTGCTTTCAAATTACAGGGAAGGAAATTTGTAGCTTAACCATGAAAATTAAAAGTTGTTGGGAAAGAATCAGTAGTTGGCTCAATAATAATATATTACTACTTCTGTAAAGACCACAGAATCAACTTCTAAACTAATAGAATTATTAGTAGATATCCAAGTTGTTATTGTGTATGTGTGTCTTTCTCAAATGAGTAAATTTTCAAGTTGTCAACTCTGAAAACTGTGTTGAAGAAAATTAGATTTTCTTAACTTGTGGATTTAATTACTATAAATTTGATGTTACATAGGGCAGAGCATTCTAGATTACTGTTTGCTTATCCTTGTTGATATCTATAGTTTTCATTATACTAGAATAATTTTTAAAAGCTGAGAAAGGATCTGTTCTATTTTGTAGAATACAGAACATTTACTGATCAACTTTGTGTGAGACACTTCACACATTTCACATCATCTCATTTAATCTTCACAATCACACAAACGATCTTTCATGGGAGGTATCACCTTCCTTGCTTTACAGTTTGAAAAAACTAAACTCAAAATCATGTAGATGGAATTCGACTGAAAGCTAGTTATACCTAAATTTTGCCTAATTTTCAGTTTTGGGAAGATTGCATATCTGAGTTAAAATTCTCATGCTTCCCTGAATCCACCCCCTTCTTAAATCCTCTTATAATTGTTTGGTGGCCTGAATTTATCCATGGAACTCGCTTTGATCAATGGAATTTTGGCAGGCATGATATAAGCAAGGCTTGAATTGAGGTTCCACGATGGGACTTGATCTTTTGGGTCTCCATCATTGCCATAGAATAATATATCTCATTCAGCCTTTTGGTTCCAGGAAGAAGAAGAGAGACATGAGGAGCATAACCTCCCTAGTTAAGTTGCCCAACGTAAGCCAGTAAAGAATAGAACTCTCTTGGACCAGCAAATTGCAGATGAGTAAGTCCATTCAATCCAGCTAAGTTTAACCTAGACCAACTGTGTTTAAGAAGATTCAAATAAATAAAATCAGAAATTAAAGAGGAGACATTATAGCTGATAACACAGAAATACTGAGGATCATGAGACTACTATGAACAATTATATATCTACAAATTGGACAACCTAGAAGAAATGGATAAATTCCTAGAAACATATAACCTACCAAGACTAGATCATGAAGAAATAGAAAATCTTAGACTAATTACTAGTAAGGCTATTGATGTCCCAGCAAAGAGAAATCCAGGACCAGATGGCTTCACTGATCAATTTTATCAAACGTTTAATGAAGAATTAATGCCAGTTTTTCTCAAACTTTTCCAAAAAATAGAAGAAGGAACACTTCCAAAGTCATTTTATGAGGCCAGCAATACACTGATAGCAAAGTAAGACAAGGACAGTACAAGAAAAGAAGGTTACAGGCTAACATCTCAGATTATATACATGTAAAAATCCTCAAAAAAAATGTTAACAAACAAAATTCAACATTACATTAAAAAAATCAAACACTATGATCAGGTGGGACATATCTCTGAGATGCAAGGATGATTCAACACATGCAAATCAGTCAGCATGATGCACCATATTAACAAAATGAAGGATAAAAAAATCATATGATAATCTAAATAGACAAAGAAAAAGCATTTGGCAAAATGTAGTACTTTTCATAGAACACTTCTCAACATAATAAAAGCCATTTATAACAAGACCACTGTTAACAAACATCAAACACAATGGGGAAAAGCTAAAAGCTTTTCCTTTAAGATCAGGAACAAAATATGAATGCTCACTCTTTCATTTCTATTCAACATAGTACCGGTAGTCCTACCAGAGCAATTAGGCAAGAAAAAGAAATACATACATACAAACTGAAAAGGAAGAAGTAAAACTTTCACTATTTGCAGATGACATGATATTATATAGAGAAAAATCTTAAGACTCCATCAAAAAACTGTTAGAATTAATAAATTCAGTAAAGTTGGAGGATACAAAATCAATATACAAAAATCGGGTGTATTTTTATACACTAACAACGAACTATCAGAAAGAGATATTAAAACAATCCCATATGCATAAAATAGTATTGAAATGAATAATATTTAGAAATAAATTTAATCAAAAAGGTGAAAGATCTGTACACTGGAAATGTGTAAGACATTTATGAAAAAAATTGAAGAAGACACAAATACATGTAAAGATATTCCATGTTCATAAATTGGAAGAATTGATATTGTTAAAATGTCCATACTACCCAATGCAACCTACAGATTCAATGTAAACCCCATCAAAGTTGCACTGGCATTTTTTCAGATATAGAAAAAACAATCCTAAAATTTGTAGGGACCCATAAAAGACCCCAAATAGCCAAAGGTATCTTGAAAAAAAGAAACAAAGCTAGAGGCATCAGGGTTCCTGATTTCAAACCATCTATTTCAAGCTATTGTAATCAAAACAGAATGGCATAAAAACAGACACATAGATTAATAGAACAGAAAAGAGTCCTGAAAGAAACCCATATATGCTCAATTAATTTATGACAAAGAAGCCAAGAATGGGTAATAAGGAAAAGATAGTCTCTTCAATAATGGTGTTGGGAAAGTGGATAACCACATGCACAATAATGAAACTGGACCCCTAACTTACACAATACAAAAAATCAACTCAAAATAAATCAAAGCCTTGAACATAAGACCTGAATCCATCAAACTCCTAGGAAAAAACATGGGAAGTAAGCCTTGTGGTATCGTTCTTGGTAATGATTTTTTGTACTTGATACCAAAAGCAAAGTCAAAAAAGCAAAACAAAATAAAAATAAATAAATAAATAAATAAACAAACAGATCTACATCAAACTGAAAAGCTTCTGAACAGGAAAGAAAATCATAAGAAAGTGAAAAGACAAGTTATGGAATGGAGGAAAACCACATATCTGAAAAGCAGTTAAAATCCAAACTATTCAAGAGACTCCTACAACATAATAGTAAAAAATAAAAAAATTAAAATTAAAAATTAAAAATGGACAAAGGACCTAGTTAGACATTTTTTCAAAGAATAAATACTAATGGCCAATAGCTACATAAAAAGGTGCTCAATAATACCAATCATTAGGGAAATGCAAATCAAAACCAAAATTAGATAGCATCTTAATCCTGTTAGGATAGCTATCATCAAAAAGACAAGAGATAAGAAATGTCAGGAAGAATGTGGAGAGAGGGATTCTTTACACATTCTTGGTGGGAATGTAATTGGTACAGCCACTATGGCAAATGGTACGGAGTTTCCTCAAAAAATTAAAAATAGAACTACCATATAATTCAAAAACCCACTTCTGGATATGTATCCAAAAGAAACAAAATCACGATCTCAAAGTGATATCTATACTCCCATATTCACTGCAGCACTACTCACAATAGCCAAGGCACAGAAACAACCTAAGTATTCATCAATGGATGAATGGATCCAGAATTTATATATATATAATATTGTTCAACCTTAAAAAAAAAGGAAACTCTGCCTTTTGCAACAACATGGATGAAACTGGAGGACATTATGCTAAATGAAATAAGCCAGACAAAGACAAATATTATGTGGTATCACTTATATGTGGAATCTAAAAAAAAAAAAAAAAAAAAAGTCAAATGCATAGAACTAGTCTAATGGTAGTTGTCATGGGGCTGGGGTGTGGGGGGGAAATAGTGAGAGGAGGGTAAAAGGGTACAAAGTTCAGTTAGAAGATGAGTAACTTCTGAGTATCTAATGTATAACAGGTGACCATAGTTGATAATACCATATTGTATAATAGAAATTTGTGAAGAGATTACAACTTAAACGTTCTCATCCAAAAAAAAAAAAAAATAGATAAATATGTGAGGTGATGGATGTGTTCATTAAGTCAGTGGTAGAAATCCTTTCGCAGTGTATAATGAATCCTCATGTACACTTTAAATATCTTACAATTTGCTTTGTCAATTATACCTCAATAAACGTTCTAAAAAAGAGTCAGAAAGGCCGGGGTGCAGGTGACAGATTAATTTTTTCAACTGGAAAGAGTTCTTAGTGACCTCTATCATAAGTCTAGGGCAAAAGTTCAGAAGTGGAAGGAAGGAAAGGATACTATCCCACAATGCAATGCAGTGATTTCTCAGTACACTCCTGAGTGTACACACATTAAGAGGAAGTACCCCCAACTGGTCTTACGCTATCCTTGTAAACACTGCTGGGAGAGGTATCATTACTGACCAGACTCCCCTTTGTACTTGAAACAACCACAGATGGTTTGGATGTTCCATCAGGGATTGGCAAACTGTAGCCCATGGACCCATGAGCTCACTGTCTGTTTTTACAAGTAAAATGTTATTGGAACTCAGTCATAGCCATTCATTTCTTATTGCTAGTGTTGCCTTTGTTCTGTAAGCATACCTGAGTAGTTGAGACAGATCTTATGGCTCCCAAAATTGAAAATATTGACTCTCTGGCCTGTTTGGGAAAAAGTTTGTGTACCCTTGCTCTAAGGTGCTGTAGGAGGGCAAGGCTGGAATACGTGGGACCAGGGTAGGGAAGTAGTGCTAAGGGTGTGGAGAGATGGCAGCATGTATGTGTGGTTGTGGTTGGTATTGTGGCTGTAGTGATTGTAGTTAAAAAATGGGAAAGGAGAAGTGACCACAGGGAATTCAGAGTGGATCTATTTTCAGATTTGAGGCCAACTCTTCTGTCATTTGCTTGTTGCAGAAAATTATTTCTTGGCTTACTTTCTTTAATAAAGCTTTATTTTGTGGCAACATGCTTACAATGCTGGGGTCATCTGAAAGATTTTATTTGATATCCAGCTGGAAATCTGAGCCAAGACTAAGGAGACCTTCTTAAAAGGCAGTCTGTCTCAGACTCTATTCTCTTTAAAATATCATGTGTGTATGGGTGTGTGTTTTATTTTTTTTTTATTTTTTTTAAAGATTTTATTTATTTATTTGACAGAGAGAGACAGCGAGAGAGGGAACACAAGCAGGGGGAGTGGGAGAGGGAGAAGCAGGCTTCCTGCTGAGCAGGGAGCCCGATGCGGGGCTCGATCCCAGGACCCTGGGATCATGACCTGAGCCGAAGGCAGTCGCTTAACCAACTGAGCCACCCAGGCGCCCCTGGGTGTGTGTTTTAAAGCTATTTCTCAGACACTGTCCCAATAGTACATATATATGTGGATCTAGATGAAAGTGTGTAATTTATTACAAGGTATATGCTGTCTGACCATACATAGGGGCACTGTCATCTACGCATCTCTTGGTCCTGACAAATCCCGAAGGACCAAATACCACCATTCTGTCCACTTCAAAGTTCCTCTGAGTTCTTACTGTTCAGATTACAGGGGTGGCTAAATCCCCTTTTCCATTTGCTTGTCTTTTGTCTGTTTTCACAGTCCTCCTGGCTGTGTAATCACTCATTCTCTCTCATTCATCACAGCTTTTCCTGGTCCTGACTACACTATCTCCCCATTTTTGTCACGGTGCACTGGTACATTACAAATACAATTAAACCTCTTATGGTACTGCAGCTTTTGGCCAACACATCCCAGCTTCAAGGTTGAAAGATTTCTGATATTACCTCTGATATCACTTCTTTCCCATTTATCGGCAGTGCCCGGACTAATGCAGTAGTGTTGCATTAATTAAAGGAAGCATCTAGTAATACTGCTGTTTTTGCCAGTCTGACACTGAATTGGGAGCCTGATGCCTGCTCGTGTTTTAAGAACCATTTATCACCCATGTCATCCCAAAGCAGCCAGCTGTCTGAGCCAAGCCTCATTTGCATTTCATCAACCACGGGCTCTCTTTCCCCATTTCATTCTCAAGTCTTTGTATAGCAGCTCCAGTTTTTTTTTAAAGCACACTTTTCAAAGAAGAAGCTTAGCTAAAATTAGTATGCTACGTAGAAAGATGATTTGAATACCAGACACAAATCTCCACAACGATTGTGGCCAAAATAAGTAACAGAGACTGTGTATTGGATTTGCTCTTTCTCTTGGGGAGGTGGGGCGAGTTGTAAGGACTGCCCCACTCCCCACCGTTATCACGTGAATCTCATCAATATTCAGACTCAATAGCAAACATAAAGATTCAATTTCACTTCTGTTTATGAAAACAATTTTTACAGTAACAAATGAAATGCATTTGATCCAATTTCATCCTTCATTTTGTACATGGTCCACTGTTCTCATCACTCTCTCCAATCGCACACTGTAGAGCCTTTTTTTCCACCCACCAAAGCTTTTTAAAGATATATCCTCACAATGGCTCAAAATTTCCCAAACCAGAGAAAATCAACTCATGAAACTGCTTTTTGCAACTATTTTGTAATAAGTTTGTGCTTGTCTTCATAATTCTGAAACCTGTGTAATTAATGCACACATTTTCCTTTTTCATATGTAAGACTTTGACATATCATTCTTTTCTATTTATTTATCCACTTCTAATACCTCTTGAGAAAATTTAGGGTTTTTTTTCCCTTTCAAAGCAAAATAATACTTCTCCATTTCCCTGAATCATCTTCATAATACATATCTTTTCATTAAGTTTATGCAGAGTTCTGTATGTGTGTGTGCATGTGTGTGTGTGCGTGTGTGTATGTGTATGTGTATGTGTATGTGTATGTGTGTGGAGAGAGAGAGAGAGATTATGTTAACTCACTGTGCATAGACTTGCCCACTCTCAATGTTTTGCCTAAACTGAATCTCTGGTGATCATTTTAAGGGGTAATCATACCCTTTTATGTTCTTGCTTCTTAACCCAGATGGTCAACAACAGTGGACACCTGTCTCTTACTGAGACCATATGATAAAGGTCATTTAACAGCCTTTCCTGGTAATGCTCTGTAGTCCCTGCGGGTTTGGTTTCAGATTCCATTCAGTGGCCTAGAAACTTGAAAGCTCTGTATCTATAACTAATCCTTTGGGATTTTTAGTCCTCAATAGGTAATTATTTCAACAAGTTTCTCTCTGAAAAGAAAGCAGTCTTTTGGAATTCCTATTAAATTGAATAGGAAAATAAAAACTTTGTATATATTAATGTTAGTTTACACCCAAAGCATATTTTAAAATTAACATGATTTAAATTTTAGTCAGCTACACATTCCACAAATACTCTTTAATAAACTCTGTAATAGGTTCTAATTTGATTTTAGGATAAGTGTTTTTTGATTTAATAGTATGTACTTGATAATCTTTCAATCTGTTCTCAAAACACCTTGCATTTTTAAAGCAGCAAAATGTGTTTCAGGAGGGAAAATTATGTTCTAGAATCCTTTTTAATTTAACCAGGATACTATAATTTATTGCATAAACAATATGAGTTTATTTTCCATTGACTTGAAAATCCCATGTTGATAACACTGAAGTGACATTTATCATTTAAATAGTAAACCAGTTTCCTGTAGCTTATGTGTTGCCATATATTCACAAAGATTCATTTATTCTTTTATGTTTTTTTCCTGTCTTCTTCTAGTGCTTTTATTTTCTATCTATTTCCCTTCAGATTTATGAACTAAGACCTTAATGCTTGAAGTTGAAACTTTCTCCCTTGGCTTTCACACTTGTAAATCTTTTTACATTACAATACTTCCTGCCATATCGAAGGATATTAAAATACGTTCACATTTGTATAGATGGATTGTTTCATTAATAACATTTTTGTAAACATTTTTCCTTTGACTACTTTAATTTGCTTTTGTATTTTTTCATGATCCATGCAATATCATGGGGAATAAAGGTTCTGACATCAAGAAGAATGGATTTAATGAAACCAGATTTTTTCATTTCTGAGTAGATTATTATGTCTCTTTTTAGCAAAAAACATAATAAAAGTCTAATGGAAGATGTCTACTGGTGGTCAAATGGATTGTTTTAAACACTAATTGAGTATGTATGTGGAGTCATTTTTTTCAGATAAATTTTTGTTTTAGAATTGTTTTGGAATGACAGAAAAGTTATAAATATAGCACAGAGAACTCCCATTTACCCCACACCCAGTTTCCTCTCTTATAAACAACTGACATTTGATAGGGTAATTTTGCCACACTAAGGAATCAATATTGATATACTAAATTGACTTAAGTCTGTACTTTATTGAAACAGATTTTCTTAGTTTTTTTTTTTTTTTTTTTTTTTTTAACCAAATGTCACAGGCCCATTCAATAAGAGAAAAATTTCATGGTGTATATCTATAAGTTGACCACCTCCAAGAAAGGAGGGTGGGTGGTGTTTAAGAGTCTATCTGGAAAAAAAGAGTCTGTCTGAGCTGGAATTTTGAAGTTCACAGTTCTAACCTAAATCCATTAGCCATGTGATCTTAGTCAAGGTACTTGGTCTCTCTGTCTTAATCCCCTTATGTAAATGTGAGTAAAACAATAATGCTTCTCTCCCAGAGTGGTGTTGAGCATTTAATTAAATGTTGCAGATAAAAGTTCTTAATGCAGCATCTGGAACATATTAAGTTCTCAATAAATGTACTCAATAAATGTTGGCTATTTTTCACTATATTGCTAAATTTGAAGGCTGGGGAAAAGGTAGTAGCCTGAGAGTGTTCAGAATGACAGAATGTTTGTGTTGCTTCAGACTGATCAGTATCTTCACACACACAACGAATATTCACCTCATTTTCAGGTATAGGTCACCAGAGGAGATACCTGATCTACCGAATGGCCCAGCAGGTATCCAGCAGTGAAAAACAAGTTAGAAAGGGAAAATCCTGTTCTAGCTGGTTTGGCTATAATTGTGGCTGAGTTTTTCACTTTTAGTAAAATAATAGTGATGTTTTGATCTTTGAAGTTTACTCTTCTCAAAACATCTAGGGATTGTTGTGAAACAGGGAAACTAAAGAGACCCCATGAAAAGCTGCTTTATTCCCTCCTTTTCCTGCTTCCATTCTTGCTAGGACCCACACCCCCACTTTCTACACACACCAAATAGAACAGTAATGTATGTCCTTGTAAAGGCCAAGGATTTCATGATTTCTTTGGAGTCTTCCAGCACGATAGATAACATCTAGGGAGTGACCAGATGGAGTCATTGAGAATGTTTTCTAAGACCACAGACTCATCAAGACCCCTGGCTCCAGGGCGTATGTGACTTACGGAGGACATCTAAACACTCGCCTTTGTTCCTAGATTCCTGAGAAGACATATGCACTGGACCACCATCCTCAATAAAAACCGTGGGCCCCAAGCAAAAAGACTTCCTTTCCTCTCCCCTCAACTTCCGCTCCCCTCCTCCCCTCCCTTTGCCTCTCTCCTCTCCGGTCTCCAAGATGCTCTGTCTCTATCTACACCCTCTTAAGGTCTTCAATAAACTCTACTTACTTCCTTTTGGCTCAAGTTTCATTTCCATCCTATGCAAAGCCAAAGGACACTGTTGGCTGATCCTGTGGAACCCCCTCAGGGTCTTTGGAACCAGCCAGCCTATTCAGTTGTGGAAATGAATATTAAAATTTCTGACAAAATGTGGAAAGATTTTTTTTTCTCCAGTAAAGACTGTGAGAGTAGCTACTTTGCCTTATACATAGAGGAAAGTGTGGTCCAGGCATTCCCAAAAATCTACCATGAATGAACAAGTTTTTAAATTTACTACTGTCTTGGGCGCCTGGGTGGCTCAGTTGGTTAAGCAACTGCCTTCGGCTCAGGTCATGATCCTGGAGTGCCTGGATCGAGTCCCGCATCGGGCTCCCTGCTCGGCAGGGAGTCTGCTTCTCCCTCTGACCCTCCCCCCTCTCATGTGCTTTCTCTCTCATCCTCTCTCTCTCTCTCAAATAAATAAATAAAATTTTTTAAAAAAAATTTACTACTGTCTTGCTATTTGTAACATAGAGGCTCAGAAAAAGATCTACTTAAAAAAGCAAACAAAAAATTACCTTTGTTTGAGGAAATAAGAGAAAAAACGAAATAAAAAGAACCAAAACAAGAGTTTTAACCGGTAGTTTTGACAACGGCATCAGATTGAAGGATGCAAACGTAGATTAGTTTTAATTCATCAAAAATCAAAGAACAGATAGTTAACAATGAGTCAAAAAAAGTGGTGTGTGCATTGTGGGGAGGGAATTAGGCAGGGATTCAATAGCCATTCAGACATTTTTCCAACAGCAAGATCTTTACAAATTGTGCATTGGGAATAAAGATTTATAAATTAAGAAACCCAATATACAGTCTACATTAGGGTAAATGCTGCTCTGTGCACACCATGGCCATTTGAGCATGGCTTTGTGCCTTGTCAGTCATCACACTGGGTGATAGAAATAATAAGAATGTGCATGAGGCATTGTGCTAATGATAATACTACCAAAAAGAGCAAAAGAAAGGCCATTACTTTTAAGTAAAACCTAACATAATCAAACATTATTCATATTTAGATTTTATAACTATACATTTATAACTGTAAAGAAGAACCTATATTATTAAAATTTCTGTAGTTGGAAAAAAAAACTTGTTATTGCAAATCTGAATTTCTCTAGCCTGTAAATTGACTTCATATGAGTTGATTATTATTATTATTATTATTTGGCAACATAGAATAGACATTTTATAAACAGTAAGGAGGTGTTCTGATTAAACCATAGTATGAGACCCACACCTTTTTTAAAAAATATGTATATCCCTTCTCAGTCTTTTCTCAAAATACTGTCTTTACAAATCAACACAAATCTCTTCTACCAACTTCTCCCCAGAACACCTCATAGTCAATCAATATCCTTAAACTTGATACAGAATGTTAAATTAGTATTATCATTGGAAGTCACTGTGAGTTAGGCAACATCAGAAAGAATTTCAGGAGCAGTATGCATCATATGGACCTGATTGTTATTTGTAAGACATTGAAAAAGTTGTCAGATTTTACCAATTTATAAATTCATTAATATTTTGTTAATGGATATGAACAACTTAAAGTATCACTTCGATTTACACTTCTTTGGGAAAACCAAAGAATGAAATGATATGATAGTAATAAGCGCATGATCATCTGTCATTCGTACTTTATGATTTTCAAAGCACTTCTCTATTCATTATTATTATCAATATTATTATTATTTTATTTGTTATTTCATGCATAGATGAAATTTTCAATGCTTTATGCATAGATAAATTAATAATAACTGAACATCGTTGGCATATGGCTTCCAGACACAGTGAGTATGCAGTATTCCAGTGGTTAGGTCTTCAGGTGTCACATAGAGTGGAGACTCCATTCTACCATTAGTTTAAGTTACTTAACTGTTCATTTCCCCCTCTCCTTCCTTTACTACTTAAAATCCCAATCTTGGGTTCTAAACTACACATATATTTTTTTCACAAGTAGTTGTACCTGCAAAAGAATTGTACTACACAAATCTACCTATTAAAGTTGTGGAGGGATAGACACAGAACCATTAACACTGATTATCTTAGTGCAGGAGGGATTTGAGGAGGCAGAAGATAAGGGAAATGAGATTATTTTTCTCTTTATACAATTTTACCATATTTGTGCGGATACAAGGCTCATGTATTATTTGTAATGAAACACCAAAAGTACTAAAATGCTCATGTATTTAATGTACTGTAAAAGAAATATAAAATCACAAATACAAACATTTAATTTATTCCTCAGATTATTGATCCTGATAAAGGTCAAGCCATTCAAAACTTGTATGGAGATATTTAAACAAAATATTATAGAAAAGGGAAAAATATTGAATGCATTTTTCTTTATTATGTAATCACTGTTGATAGATTGAAAGCATCTAATTTATAGCTCCTGAATTAAATCTGATCTTTTCTTGGAGAGTAGTGAGGAGTGGTGAGGATGGATAGGGAACAGAGTATGTTTTGAAAGATAAAATTTAGAGAAGCTTAATTTAAAAGCTCCTTGTGTATCAAATAGATATTAAATATAATTTTCATGATTTTAATATGTGGATCTGAACTAGCATATGGACAAAGTTTCTTTTAAGTTGCACATGGGTTTAAAATGTAGGGGAAAAAGATCACTTGGCAAATATGGTTTTGGTTTTGAAAAACTTCCAAATGTTTAAAAAGTAGTTTTCAAATCAACCATCCATATGCATCCAGGTTTTCTCATCCTCACTATTGAAGGATAAAAAGAACCAGAATTGGGGCAAAATGGTTGGAGATGAGATACATATGCTGTAAAACTAAAAATCAGTTGATACTCCAAGGAATTGGTTAAAAAAATAAATTTGGTCCTTATGGCAACTTTACCGAAAGAATCTAACACTTTTATTCTTAGCGATTTAGGATCATGGATGATATTAATCTGTCACAAAATGATCCTATGACCATTTCCAGAAATGGAAAAATGCAGAAATAGAAAATGTGTATAATATTGCTATTTTATTTTGTTCCAAGTCCTGTTACTATCTGTGGAAAGCAATGTTCCAAGGGAATGAACATTTAGATGAATTATGACATGGAATATCATTTTCAATGCTTTATGCATAGATAAATTAATAATAACTGAACATTGTTGGCATATGGCTTCCAGACACAGTAAAGTTTCCCTCATAACATCTGAAAGCTAAAAATATGTGTATGCCTACTTTTTAAAAAATATAAAGACATTAAGTTTTGTCAAACAGTTATTTTGAAATGTTATTTTAAAATAAGAAGTTATAGTTTTAATTACTTTTTTCAAAATAAGAAGCCATATTTGGGGAATTAGTTATCGATTGTTTTTTCCAAATAATGGATAAAGTGTATTTTGTTTTTTTATTTTTGTTTTAGATGAATTTACATATATTGATGCAAAACAAATTAGTTGGCTACAAATCAAATATGGGTAGTGTTAATAATTCCCAAACATCGAATAATATTCAGTGAACTTCCATATATTCCTTTGATGGTTCATTATTAAATTAAGAAATAAACACACCATTTTCCTATTATTTTTGCCTCTGTTGATTTCTTTCATTTTCACTACCTATACCTAGTAACAGGCAAGTGTGACCACAGGCATTTGGTTAGTTTCCTAATTCTTTTTAGCAAATTTTTTTTTTTGTCATTTTAATTATGTAGAATTTTCAGAAGTCAGTGAATATAGATCCTATAGTAACACTCATATTCATATTTGGGAAACACAAGATTATTATCTTTTAGTCATCCAACATCAAATGTACTGACAGGTAAATTGGATGAAGAAAGTAATATTTTAGCTTAAGAATGAGACTTCAATCACAAAATATATTTTATAGTACCAGGTACGTGACCCTTCTATACATTCACATTTTGGTTATTGTTGTACCTTTTTTGTACTTTTTCTCTTTGAAGAGTGTGAATAAAAGTTTCTTCATATTTATTCATCATATTTTCTACTGTAGAACCACCTACAAATACATTTTCTAGAATATATTAAAGGAAAAAAAGCAAAGAAACTACACGGCATCAAAATACAGGTAAGTGTCTGGGAGGATGAGATAGTACATGTAGTTCAGATTATCCTATGCATGTACAAGGAGCCCGAAGTAGTGCTCATCAATAAACTCACTTGGGACAGAGACATGGTCAAGTGATGCATCCTTTTTATCTCTTTTTAAAGCAATACGTGGATCTTTGGATGAGAGGCATGGCATGCAGAAGAGAAGCGTGGAGTGCAGTCTAAATGGTAGGTCTGATTTCAGTGTTTCAATGTTCTTATACTACATTTTAAGGCCCCCTACATTCTCAATATAATCACAAATACACTTATTTTTCTCAACTCTCGTTCACCACATCCCTCTCTCTTTCATACCTACACCCCAGCTGCACTGCCCCGGACTATAAGCTCCATCAACACAGGACTTTATTTGTCAGTTTCTCTCCTATGTGATGGTGAACTTGGTACCGTTCTAGTATGTAGGCAATTATTCCTCTTATCTATTGATCTTGCAACATGTTACCCTAAAACTTAGTGGCTTAAAACAAAAACATTTTGCTCATGAATATACTTTATGGGCAGATTAAGAATTGGTGAGATTGGCTTGCTTCCACTTCATATGGCACCAGCTGGTGCAATTTGACTGGGGCATGAGGATACATGTCAAACATGGTTTATTCCCATGGCTTATAAGTGGGTACTGGCCATCAGCTTGGAACTAAGCTGGGGTTGTTGCGCCTTCATTTCTCTCCACATGGGGCTCTTTACGTTGCTGCTTGAAGTTCTTTACACTGTGGGAGTTGAGTTTCAAAAGTAGGTATTTCAAAAGACAGGAAATAGAAGCTGCCAGTCTCTTAAAGGTTAGGCCCAGAAACTAGCACAGTATAATTTTTGCTATATTCTATTAATCAAAGCAGAGTCCTCTTAGACTCAAGGGAAGGAGTATCAAAAATTTGTTACCAATCTTTAGTCTTTAACAGAGGAGCTTAAAAATTATTGAGTGAATAATTATTCAACATTTCCAAATATTTCTTGCATTTCCCACATCCCTGTGGCCCTGCTTCTCTATTCATCCTTCAATGGGTGACTTTATATCTCTTAATCCTTTGAGGAATGCCTTTCTACCAACTCTACATGTCAATGTCTTAAACACTACCACCATGACATTAGTCATATTCTCTTTTTCTTTTTTTGTATGTGTATATGTGTGTATTTAATTACTTTATTATCACTAATCACAATCTGGTTTGCTAAATTATTGAGTATGTGCCTACCTCTCTCATTAGACTTTGGACTTCCTAAAGTTACTGTTCCAGTCTGTAGATATACTTAAATCAATGGAAAAATGGGGCTTTTCCAATAAGGATATAAATGATAGAGTGTACAACACATTCAGTTACACAAGCAACTGGAAATAGAACTTCTATCTGCTTAAGAGGTGACCTGGTCAAGCAAATTCTGAGGACTCTTCCTTTTTTTTTTTTTTTTGGTTAAAAAGTGCTAGTGACTTTATGAAATATGAGATAAGAATAAGCTTTTTAAAAAATATATTAAATGGTTTTGAATACTTTCAATCAAAATCTTAACATGTTCTAATTCTTATGAAATAGAGCTAGGTATTAAGACTTTGAAGAACATCTCATGCTTTCTTTCTCTCCATTCCTGTAATGCTTAAAAAAATTATTTCTGGGGAATGGACTATCTCAAGCCATGTATTCACATGCTTTCCTAGAACAGTTGATCAAATCTCATTTTTCTCAGGGGAAGGAAGATCTATCACATGGTAAATGGCGAAGGTAACTCTTTAACCTTTAAGGCAGCAATTTGCAAGAGTTACCTGCACAATCAACCATTTCTATGCCATCATTCTTTCACTTTTATTATACAGGTTACTGGAATTGGACAATCTAAATCTTGCAACCGAGAGGGGTTAGGGATAGGGGGTGGAGATGAGGTGAGTTCATGGTGGGCACAGGGATGGGTACCAAAGAGAAACACAGACACAATTAAATATTATTTCCCTATCTTAAATTTGGAGTAAAGTGTTTTAATTGTAGAATTGTGGGATTCTTGCTAAAAATGAAATATTTTAATTGCAGGTGAAATGCATCAAGAATAAAATATTGAAAACTAGCGGCCATCCTTTTCAGTCACATCTACCTTATCTACCTATGTCTATATTTACCTTAAAAAATAGAAAAGAAAATAGAAAAAAAATGAGAGCACTGTTATTCATTTCTTAAAATCTGCTGACTTAGTGGAGGTACTGCAACAAATGGTCTATGAAATGAGAGCCTTTGCACAAGCCAGTGAGCTTTACAGGCCCTGATGATATTCTATTCTGCAATTCTATACTATGTGAGGATTCTGCATTTTACTATAACCAGAACAAATTTAATTGTGTTATTCTGTTTCTAATTTTTTAGTCCCTATTGTAGATAAAGTGTGTGTTATCTCAAATGCATTAATCCAGAGCTTGAAAAATTATCCTTGACCTTCCTCTGGATGTTTTGGATGCAGTACAAACAATGTGTAAAAACACCTGGGCTCAAGCATGGCAAATGAAACCATGAGGTAATTGGTTAATTGCAGGTGAAATTGGCCACTCACCTCTTTTATTGAAAGAGCAAGTGACTAATTGCACTTGTGAATGCTCTAAAAGAACAAATTAGGGAGTAACATAGGTTTGGTGGGCATGCAGAGGCCCATATAGGAAAGAAAGCCATGATATACATACATATACTTCCTAGATCTGTCCACTGAGAGGACCTGGAAATGGTAATAATCAAATGGAAATGACAGAAATGTGGAAATGTACCAGGGCAGAGAAAGGAAAGTACAAGATGAACCTAGAATATGCTATTATGCCAGAAGGGATTGACACACTCAAAGAACGATAAGAACATCAAAAAAACACAAAAGCCAACTAGAAGGCCTCCCTCTGGACACATAGGAGACACATTGAATATTGAAACAAATAATGGTAATAATAGCTTATGGCCCAATGAATGCATTAGGAAAACACAAATCCATACCAATAGATTAAATAAATGAGTTAATTGAAACTTTGATGAGGAATATGGATATTTACATAGTTTCACAGTCCCTTTACTTCTCACCCCAATTCTTACCATGATGAGTCAGAAAGGAATGATGTGCAATTTTACAATGGAGAAGCCGGCAGATGTCATCTTAAATAAGTGCTCAAAATTTATCATCAACAGTGGTACAAATAGAAATCACATGACACTTGGTGGAATGCAATGAGAAGAAAATAGCATCATTTCTATGATATCCCTGCCAAAGATGCATAACCTTATTCTCTAGTCATGAAGAAAAATTCCACAAACCCAAAAAGAGACATTCTACAAAATAACTGGTCTGTAAACTTCAAAGATATTAAGGTCAAAAAACCAGTGAAAAATTGAAGAGCTATTCCAAACTGAAGGAAACAAGGCATGACAATTAAATTCAATGCCTGATTCTGAAATGGATCTTTGTGCTATAAAGACATTTTTTAGAACCACTAATTAAGAAAAATATTTTTCTTTCCACCGTACTTTCAGTCTCTCTGGAAGTCTGAGATTATGTAAGTTTCTTTTCTCACCCATTAATAGTTGCTTTCACTACTTCTTGTCATCTAAAATGAGTCAAAGGATTTTAAAGCATTGTCTTGTCACCTAAACCGTTAAATGTTTTAAGATATAGTAAAACAACTCAGTAGTTTTTACTCTGCTTCATTTTACTACAGAAAATGGAAATATAATTTCAGTTGGAAGATGTAGCTCTCCTTCCGGCCGAATCCTCACAATTTAGTTTTTCGGTTTGGGAAATGACTTTTCTTTACTTAAATTTAAAAATTATGACTTCAATTTTGGCCAAGCAATTAAAGTTGTTGTTTCATTAAGACTTTGTTATATGTGCATAAAAGCCCAAGATTTGTCCTTTTATTCATTCAAGAAATACTGATTGACTCCTTATTTTGTTCTAGGCACTGAGGGTGTGTCAGGAAACAAACTTGCTGCAAATCTCTGACCTCATGAAGCTCACACTCTAGTGGGGAATGTTAACAAACAAGTAAATTACGTTTTGTGTTTCGGATCTATGCTCAGTGGAGAAAATGAAAACAGGGAAGGATAAATGGAATTGTGGGAGCCCACGGAAGTTTTAAATGGAGTAGCCAGGGAGGGCATTGATGAAAGGGAACTATTCAAGCAAAGACCTGAAGAAGGTAAAGAACTGTGCCATGCATATGCTTGCGGCCAGGGTGCAAATTTAAGTAATGTTGTTTTAGTTAACAATGGAGTGGTTTCATATGTTTCCGGTATAGATGAATTATACAATTGTTGAAAAGAGACTGCTGATTGAATATATATATAATAAAGAATCAAACTTCTGCTTATGGGGCTAAGTATCATTTTGGAAAGAAAAAAGGAAAAAAGAGAGAAAAAGACAGAAAGGGCAGGGAAGGGAAGGATGAATAGATCATGAATCAAAAGAAGAGAAAACCTAGGGTGGGGTAGGGAAACTTTTTCTCTAGAGGGTCGGGGGTTAATAATTCAGGCTTTCTGGACCAAAATGGAGCTCTGTCACAACTCTTCAACCCTGCCTTTATAGTGTAAACTCAGCCACAGGAAATACATAAGTGAAACTGTGTGGCTATTTTCCAATTCAATGTTAGAAACACTAATATTTAAACTTTGTCCAAAGACACATCAAAATATTTTTTTTTCTTTTTTATTTCATTTTTTTCAACCTTCTGAACACGAAAAGAAACATTCTTATTATGGACTCTACAAAAACAGTGCAAGGCACCTGACCCTTGGGCTGTCATTTGCTGATCCCTGATCTAGAGTCACAGAGGCAAGTAATGTGAATCAATATGGTGCAATGGGAGGGGGAAAGGAATCGTTAGTCCTTTGGCTCTGAGCAAGTTTCCACCTCTCAATGCTTTACTGTTTCAACCAGTGAAATGAAGGTGTTGAAATAAATGAACATCAAATTCTCTTCCTGCAATAAATTTTGTTGTACTACCTTTCTTTCAGAACTAAGAATGGATATCTATAAGGGGAAAAAAATTGATTTCAATTAGAGTTCACGGTTTCAGTTCTAGTCTTTGCAAAAATCTCTTCTTAAGACAAAAATGCTTTTTCACCCCTTGGGTGTAGAAGTTAGTGCTTCATGCCCTTTAGGATATTGGTGTCACCATGATTTCAATGATTCCTTGCTGGAAAATCCCTGAAATGGTCAGTCTCAACTGCCATGAGCAAGGCTACTATATGGCCTGACAAGATGCCAGTAGTTTATTCCTAAATAAAAGCCTTTCTTAAGTGGTGGGTGAAGATTCTCATGCATAAAGTTTATCTCATTCATTCCAGTTTAGATTTCTTTGAGAGGCCAGGTGTGTTGAGCTTAGTTTTGTAATGAAGCATGGACTTCTTGTTGAAACAGCTCTCTGCCTTGCTCTAGGGCAACTGGGAAACAGAGTCTGACTTATTTAACCATTCTCCAGGATGATTTCAATTTTATATATTTAGCAAGGAACTTTTCCAAAATATTCTCTCCTCTCTTTCAGAGATAATGTTTGTAAGGTTTGTCATAATTTTAAATGTTAATTCTATAAAATAAATTTTAGAAATTTATTTATAAAATTCTATAAAATAAAAATTTTATAGAAAAAAACAAAAGATGTTAAACATTTAAATTGTGTGTCTAAAGATGGCCACAATAATATCTCCCCTTCTACTCCGACATGAGGCTTTGGAATCTATTTTGCCCTCCCCTTGAATCTACTCTGGTGAGTTGGTGTTGACTAGTAGAATTAAGTGAAGCTGACACTGTAACTTTTGAGGTCAATTCTTGTCTGCAGCTTTCAATTCCTCTCTTTAGAAGTCCTTATCTGCCAGGGGAAAAGGTCCAGCTACTTTACCGAAGAGATGACATGGAGAGAGAAAGAGAGAGAGATGCCCAGGTGGCCCCCAGCTGTTCCAGCCATTGAAACACAGACCCAATGCAGGTAAATGAATTCATCCTAGGCATTTCAGCTCCTGCTAGCCCAATGCCCCAAATTAACCCAGTTTCTAGATGATAATCCTAAATGCAGCCAAATGAGTAACTGCAGGAAATGCCATAAGAAATGCCCAGTCGAGTGCACCTGTGCCCTGAATTCCTGACCCACAGAATCTTGAGCAAATACAATGATTCTGATTTTAAGCCATTAAGTGTTAGGATAGTGTGTTGAGCAACAATAGAAAACAAAACCAAACTTTATCCTAATTAAATTTCAGAACAATCAATTATATCACCAATTACATTTCAGGTGACTGTACACAGCTTATCAACGACTAGCTGCTCTGTGGTAAAACATGCTGAAATCTGTAATATTCTCACTATGTGTCTTCTGTTTTTTAAACAGTCATTGTTCTTTAGGCAATACGTCTTGCTAATATAATTAAAAACTTAATGCAACTAGTAAATGAAGTAGCATATATAAATTTTAAAATTTAATTTAAAATTATGAAATTTAAAATTATCTAGAATAAATCTAACATGAATTAATTCTGGTTTATTATTATCAAAATTAGCCATTTTACCATAATGCCAATAGAAATGGAATTATACTCTTCCACAGAATGTAGTCTTTATTCCACATGAACATAAATACATTTTAAATCTATTTTAAAAATATAAATATATTTAGTTTTAAAATAGCTGGAAATAAATATATTTTTAAAATAACTAGGAAATCACAGAAAGATGGAGATTTATTTAATTCAAATGTTACTGTAATTAAAAGATTTTTTTTTCTTAATGTTGTGGTAAAGTTTCAGTATATAAAACTATATATGATGGCAGGATACATGTGATTTTCATTATAGTCATAGTTCATTTGAAGTTGGCCTAATGTTTTCTTGATGTTCCTTGTTCATGACCAAAAAAAAAAAAAAAGAATAACTACTTAAATGGTGACACAAATTGATGTTAATGAATTAGTCCATTCATACAAGGACTCCCAATTTTACTGCTAAAAGCACACCATTATAGGCAGCATGATGTAGTTTAAAAGGCACACTGATAAGTGCCTGTATTCAAATCTATTTCTGTGCCCTTTGTATTCTTATCTTTCCCAGGCCAGCAGACAATCCCGCCTTTCACTAACCTTTGGCACTCCACCATCAGCAATAAACTGTGCTCCTTCCCAGTCCCTGAGCTTCCTTAATTAGCATCACCTGTGGTCTGTTCCATTTGGAGCAGCCCCATCAGCGGCACACACCTGTTTTGGTGCCTGCAGGTAGAACAAGGCTCAGTGTTTCAGGGCTCTGAGGAGTCCATCTGCGTGCCCTAAAACCCTAACTAAACACCTATCATTTCACCGAGCTTACCATAGTCTCTAATCCTGACAATTGTGCCTCGATGATGTAGAAATAAAGTGATAAACAAGAACGTGAACAGATCCACAATATGGTAGCCCAACAAATTAAGTAGAATGTTTTCCCTCTGTTTTCAAAATGAAAAATTCTTGTTTTTACCCAACAAATTATGTAAAATATTTTTCCCTTCTTCTCAAGAGGAAATATCGTTTGTTTTCATGTTTATATTTTCTCTAAGCCCTCTTTTGTAAGTCATGGAAGTTGTAAACACTTAAATCTTTCTTTTGGTCATGATATATTTTTAGGGATAAATTTTGAAGCACAGCTTCAACAATATTCAAGGTCGTGTTTTCCCTTAAAATATTTTTATGGTATAAACCATCTCACATGAATGTTAGAAGGGTAAAACTGACACATTTAAAACATTTAAAATAAAAAATATATAGCAATGAATCATAAAAAATGTAATGAATGTCTTTTACTGAACAATGGATGAAATGTAGGTTGTTAAACCAAAGGAATTTTAAAAGGCTTAATTTGTGTTCTTCTCACAAACTCACACTTTTCTTTTCTCATACCTTTTTTCTGTGCCAAGGAGAATTGGCTGTGACACTTAATGGGTATATTTTGTTAAAGCTAAGTTCTTTTAATGTCAAGCTATTATATCTTCTACATACAGAAGAGAAATGGTGCCAAGATTTCTAACAAGTGAGTACACATTCGTCTTTAAACAGAAAGGCACTAAAAAAGCTTTGTGTTGTTAGACTGATGTGTTGAAAGACATGCAAGTCAATCCTGAATCTATTAGACTAAAGGCTGTTTTTGAGAAAAAAGCCTATAGATTAATACTCAGGCTAAAAACAAAAGTCTCTGATCTTGCCCAATTTGTAATAAGCAACACATATCTTTACCTATAATAATTTGACAACAAAAGTAGAGTAGAAATGTTGCCTTGTTGTACAAGGTTTTACTAAGAAACAGAATATCATAGTCTATTTTTTTACACATTTTTAAGTAAAAGTAAAAAAAAAATAAATAAATACAATTTTAGTCTTCAATGAATTCTGTTTGCAATGGCTTATATGTGTAAGAAAGGGATAGCCATCATAATTTAATACTTATCAAGTTTTGATTTCCCATTCCATGCTCAGAATGAAAGATTCTAAAATATGAATTATACACTCTTCATCTTACATATGAGAAACTGAGACCCTGAAAATGGCTTGTCTGGGATTACACCGTTATTAGTAATTAAACTCTGATGTCTTGATCCTTAGTATAGTGCTCTTTCCACTGCAATACTCCACATTTCTTTACTGATTTTGACTCTCTAAATATCAAATGAAAAGGAGGAGGTGAATTTTAATAAGTCTAAATTAAAGCTATCAACTCTATATATAACTTTACTATTTGTAATAAGATGCATCTCTCTTAGAAAGTGGGCTGGAAACAGTCCAGAGTTCTAGATTACAAAGCCATGCCGACATAGTTATAAAGGTGTTAGCTCCTTTAACATAGGTCAGTTTCATCACCAATGGTCATCAACCTATTTAGAAGTTTTTCTGATAAAGAAATAGACTAATTAGACAAGGCTCTGGCTCTATAAAGCAGCAGAAGGAAAAGAAAATAGAATACATAAACAGAGAAATTTGCCCAGGTTGTAGCACTGAATTTGATTCAGAATACTGACAATACTTAAAATGTAAGATCAACCAAAGGTTCTTTGTTGTACATACGGATGCAGCATTGAGTAGTATTTTCCAAAATATGCTTTGCAAAATGTAAGTTCCCCAAACTATGAAGAGGTTTTAAGTGAAAACAAAAGTTCTCAAATTCAAATATACTAGAGTCGGGGCACCTGGGTGGCTCAGTTGGTTAAGTGACTGCCTTCAGCTCAGGTCACGATCCCAGGGTCCTGGGATCGAGCCCCACATCGGGCTCCTGGCTCAGCGGGGAGCCTGCTTCTCCCTCTGACCCTCTCCCCTCTCGTGCTGTTTCTCTCTCTCTCTTTCTCTCTCAAATAAATAAATAAATAAATAACATCTTTTTAAAAAACCAAATATACTAGAGAAAAATTGCATACAATACCCCTTTCTTGATATTTATATTGCATGTAAGCATACGAAAAGCTCTGCAAAGTTGTACACTAAAGATATCTATTTAACTATTTTACCAAGTATGTCCTAGACTTACCTGACTACAGAACCTTTTCTTTTTTTTCAAATAATAGCATTTTATAGAACACAATGGGAAACACTAATTTAGCGTGTAGCATATGTCCTGAGAAGCTGAAGCAAGGAATTCTATTGTCCATTCTCAAGCAGAAGTATTGTCTTGAATCTCTTTCCTGAGAATAAGAGATATACAAAATATCATTTCATGATTAATATCTCTCCTTTACTTCTGCTTTCCTTTTCTAAGCCCCCTCAAAATTAAAAACCCACAAGAGATTTAAAAAAACCATAACATTCAATGTGGCTACTTCAGTAGGTAAAAAAATGAAAGCCACATCTTTTTATTTGCTTACAAAGGTCACTGCATCTGTCATGAAGGCCAATCACTTTAGGTAAGATTATGGATTATCCCCGATCCCTCACACACACACACACACACACACACACACACACACACAAACACAGAAACACACACACAGAGTCTGTTTTATGGCTATATATATTAAGTGTGTCAGGGCTGGATGGAACTGAGTGCCCGGAATTCTGTTAGGTTATTTTTTATGAGCTTTACTTCATTTATTTGCCCCCGTCCCTGTTAATAATGGAAGTCGAAGAGCAGGCTTCCTGCATAAAAGTTATGAACAAACTTGCAGAGTCCCCTGTGGCACAGAAATTTTCAAATGTAAAAGATAAAGAAGAACTTGGCAAAAGCAGTCTGTGAATTGGCTTTAAGAACCCACCAAGGAGTTTTTCTAGCTAGTTGCTAGTAACTCCGAGGAACTGCTAATAACCACTCTTACTCCCTGCTGATAGGAGGCCTTAGCTGCTTAGGTCCTATCAGGACGTAAGCATTTAGCCTTGTTCTGTACAGAGCAAATTTCTATTAGATTATGTGAGAATGTGTAAAATAAAGTTAGTTAGGATTTTCTTTCCTGTGCAAGCTGCACAGGACGAGGGTGGGAGTGAATATGTCTGCCTGTGTCGTCTGGAAATTCAAGGCTCCTTTTGTTAACCGATGGCAGAATGGGCAGAATGAGCAGAAGATCTAAAATTTGCTGGGTATTGTTTTACTTGCTAATTTTTTCAGTTCAAATTTAACATTGACTTCTAAAGTGATAGGGGATGCTCCCAGAAAGGTGATTTAACCAAGTATTACTGAACAACTTAGCATTACTTTAGTATTAAATTACAAGCTTCAGAGTAAACCAACTCTCAATGACAAAACCATAACCACAAATGGTTTCCCTCAGTCCTCAAATATGTATATATATTTACATTCCCAACAATTCCCTGGGCAGGGACCTGGAGCTTTGTTTACTGCAGGGTCTGGCCATGTGGAAAATACGGGCACTGAAGTGGAGAATATTTTTGCATTCTTCTATGCCAGTGTTGCCCTTTTCTGTCAAGATGCACATGCATGTGTCCACGATCGGAGCGATATTTACAAGCTGTATTTTACATAATTCCGGGGAATGACTATCTACTCTTCCACCGAAGAGAATTCCCTTGGCACTCCTGCTTGCCATTCTATCCTGCTGGTTCGTTTGTTCTGTTGTATATCCTGCAGAGTGATGCATTGCAGCATCTTCACCGGTTGTAGCTGAAGTAGAGTCATCCATCATCCCAATCACTGGAACTGAGGACCTTATGGACTGGGAGTAAATTATGAAGCTATGAGGAAGGTGATCATTTTTGCAGAAACAGCTATTTTATGTTCCTGTTCTTTATACCATCCTTTCTTTCTTGTTTGGGATAATGAAACAGTAAAAGCCACAGGGGCGGTTTGTGTCCCCTGGATTCATACTGAAAGAAGAAAATACAATCAATAAAAATGTACTTAACAAGCTTAAGATTGACTGGTATTTTTCTTGTTTATTTTGAATTTCAAATGTGATTTTCTGTTGACCCGCTGCTAATGCCAGAGAGCTGTGGATTTCCCAGATTTAAGTGTGTTATAAATGGATAAACTTCACCACCTGGGATGATTTAAACTGATTTGACATCCAGTCTGGGCACTGCAAAGGGAAAGTTGTCAATTATCCTAGTAAATTTCAGCCATGTGGAGTCAAACTAGATAAGTTACTCTTCTCCTACACTCTCTGCCCCTTCTTTTGCAAGTGGAAATATCAATCAAGGGCTGAAAACTTGCCATTTTGCTTCATGTCATTTACACAAGTCTTTATTTTACTCTAGTAAATCTAAAATCACTTAAAATTCAATATATGCAAAATATATGCTTAAATAACTTCAAGAAAATGGAATAAATTCCCAAATATTATTAAGGGAAATTGAAATTGAAGATAATTATTAAATCTTAAAATTGAAGTGGTTCTAATACATGACCGATTTGACTGAACATTTGTTTTTCTTCCATTTACTCTGCAGTTACACAGTTTCGATCTTGTAAAACCCGTCAGTATTGATCTGCTTTGGTTTATCTTTATTTCATACATGTTGACTATTTTCTAATGGAAGAGTGCTATATTGCATTATGGACACTTACTAATTGTTTAGTAAAAACTTTTAAATCTGAGAAGTGATTATTAGAGCTAAGTAGCCTCACTTTGAACACGGATTTTCTTTAACCTAAATAATGTGATAACACTTCAATGTAGTTACTTTAAAATGGTTTAACTAGTAGAATGAGTCATATTTAATCAACAACACAGTAAATGTAATCTAAATTAATATTTTAAATTTGGAAGGTGCACACTTTTATGGATAATAAGACATGAAAGAAAGCGTTCTAATTAAAAATTAAATACTGGGCAGAAACTAAATCTTGGTTGCATCTGGTTGCTACATATGAGAGATAAATATTTAACACAAATTAAACTATGTGTGGTATTTTTGAAGCAAATATTTACCTTTTATTTAGGATGACCACATACATACTTTTTGTACTATAGCTGCTGAATGTTTATGCAAAATGCCGACAGACACAGTAGCAGTCAAGTCTAATGGAAATAAAAGTTGGAAAAGAAATTAAGCTTTCTCTGAAGGGGGGGAGCGTTTTTTATAGGAAGTGTAGCAAGGCAAGCTAATCTTACCATGTTTAAATGCAAATTTTATTGAGACAAATCAAAGGCAATGAAAGGCAGACAAAGAGTTTCATTCTATTTTGAACTACTTTATTGGCTTCAGCCACTGTTTTTGAATGAAGCCAGTCTCTTACACTTTATTGACAATAGTTTCTACCCAATCTTTCACTAAGGAAGAGAAAGTTCATTAACCTGAAGAACCAACCCTTCCATCACCTATTCTTGCTGGTTAGTAAAATAATGAAAGAGGGACTCTGTTAGAATTTTTGTTTGTATATTTTTAGTTAAAAAATTGAAAACTTGAGTGTTTTACCGAAGTACAGAAGCACTAACTAAAACTTACACGGTTCCTGAAATACTCTTAAATGTTGCACCCATAATTTTCAGATGGGTGGGGAGAGCTGTTCATCTAAGGGTAATTCGGCTGGGGTGCTTTTAAAATCTGCACAATGAGCCAAAATCAGGCCCTAGATGGACAAGGTTCTAGAATTTCACACGTCCTTGTAATAAAATATTGGGACTCTTATTTCAAAGATAGATTTATAGGCTTGAATGTAACTTAGGTTGCTCAAATTTCACATGAATTTCCAAAACCAGATTAAATTCATATGGTTTTCTGTATGGGATGGAAAACAGCTTTGGATGTACCACCTTCTTGTACCTGCTTTTACTAAAAGCTAAATCACATAATCTCTAGTTAGTGGCCTCTGACGCTTAGGAAGTGTCTTTACTGTTCTTTGTAAGACAGTTTCCAGGTCCATAGTATAATTTAAAAACAATTTAGGTAATTGACAGAGAAATAGATTCCCATGTCATATCTTAGACAACCATCTGGCTGACAATGACTGACTAACATGACTGAATTCTTCGAGTAATGCATTAATTCACTGCATAAAGAACTGATACAGCTCATTGTTGAGCTAGTTCTAACTAGGGAGGCAAGTTTGCCTAATCTTGGCCACGCATATATTTCAAATATATGGGATTACAAAGTAACGTGCCTTAATCAGACAATGTAATGTCATTAAATATTACTTGTTTCGAGCCCTATCTTTAACTTAGAAAGCAATTTCCACATATACACTAAAATAACGAACTTAAAAGTTATAGAAATATGACAGGAAATATAGCAGTGCTTACCTCAGAAGCAAGCAAACAAAAAAATACTATTGCTCAGTGTTGTTTGACTTAGCAATTTCCTGCTTAAAATTCAGAAGTTTCCCTTGATAGGTTTCTGTGCTCAGGATTCTTATAATGTAACACAACTGCTTTGATATAAATCACAAAAGCATTCATACATGGCTCTTCTTTCATCAATCCACTTGAAAATGTCTTCACAAAAATAGCTTTTAACTGTTACAAAACTTGGTTTTTTTATTCCCAAGAGGAACCCCATTTTCTATCTGAAGAACATCGGGATTATTATTTCATAGGAAAGCAATCAGTACAGTGCCTTTAGCACCTGTGACTGATTTTCTCCGTTTACATGTTCCTACACATCGTTAATCCTTCCCTTGTGTACTGAAAGGCATACGACATTAGTCCGTAGTGAATTAAAGATCTTCTGTTTGCTTCAAAGATAACTTTGAGGCCCTATACTCATGACGTAGAGAGTGCATGATTATTCATTTTTAAAGCCTGCTGTGTAATTTACCTGAGGTTATTTTTAAAATTAAAACATTAAAATACATAGAACAAAAGATAGGAAATAAAGTTAATTCTTACAGAGCTGTACAATAACAAAGGATTTCCACCTTCCATTATTGAAATCATGCTCAATAAAATACAATTTACGTAAGAATTGGTACATTTTATCAAACATGCAGTCTATTCGGCCCATTTTTGCATTTGATAGAATTACCAAAAAAGATAAGAAAAAAACAGAATGGCATTTGTACTGACATCCACATCAAAATAGCAGAGAAAAACAGTTTCAGAAATCTAAGAATACCTTCAGAACATCTACGGATGATAGAGAAGTTTCCAAATACTCCGTATTCAATAGCATGCAAAAAGTTTTCATTTTGATCCCAATAACTCCAAAAACTTAGGAATCCCAAGCTAAACTTTCCTCTGGATATTTCTTGATCTTTTTATGTGGTCTTTTATAAAGCTCTATTACTTTTTATGTGCCCCAACTCTGGTCAAACATAGAATAAATCAGTCTCACGTATCAGGCAAATAACTTCTTGGTACTTCTTTATTTTCATTTCTGTGCAGTGATTTTTACAGCTCATGGAGCTGGAACCCAATGTTAAGACTTGGTCAGCTGTTTTCATCTGTTTGTAGCGGAAGGGGCCAGAAGGCATACTGAGGAGAGCCAAACAATGCACTACATTTAAGAGTTCAGATGAGTAAATCAGATTAGCAACTATAAAGGAATTAAGAGACCTGCCATCTTGTGCATTAAAATATGGGTGGAGCAACCACTAGAATTTAAGGTCTGTGAAGACAAGGATTTCCATCTGTTCTGTTCACTGCCATCACCAGAATAGAACATAGTAGGCACCCAGTGGGCATGCATTTAATGAATCAATAACATGTACAGCACAAGAGCAAACAAAAGATACAGCAGATAGTACCATAGAAGATGAGGTAAGAGAAGAAAGGCCACTCACTAGAAATAAATCTGATCAGTGAAATATAAAGGATGCAGGTATACAGATTGGAATCAGGAAAATGCCAACAGAGGGGCGTGAGACAGGCAACAAAAACACTTTATAATAAAGCTGACTTTTTGGAGCACTTTCTATTGCTCTAAGTGTTTTTACATAGATCACCTCTCTTTGTCCCTCATGCTGCAGGTAGGAAAATGACTCACGAGAGGGCTCCATCTTGTCCAAGGTCTTGATTTTAGAAAATGGTACACATCACATCAGAATCCAGGGTTTCTGCCCCTTACACTTTGTTGTATTGCCTCCTTTTGGATTCTCTAAAGATTATAAATATTAAATAGGCCCTGGCAAAGCAAGCAGAACAATGGATGCACAAAACTAGGGAAAGGACTTGATTTTGAGCCAAATATCTAGGCCAGCCAGGAAAATTAATCAATTGGATTACTGTTTGGAGTTTAGCTGACCTGGGACTTCATGTTAGAATGACATGGAAGCTCATGGCAAGATATGAGCAGATTATAGCAGGTTGTTTTTGCCTTTTATGGCATTCATCAACCATTTTAATTTTCTTAGTCAAACAATTTCCAATATATTTTTTTAGCATCAAAACATGTTATGGATTACCAAAGATTAGTATTTATATTTTAGTACTTGACCTGCTGGTTGGTGAAATACATATATATATATATATATCAAAACTCTCCTAAAAATAGAGTAGTGTTTTTCTATGCATTTGAATTTTAAACTTTATAAGAGCATCTGTATAATTTCAAAAATGGAAAGCCATCCATTTAAAACATATTCTTTATTTAATTAACAGGCATACTGTTGGGAAGAATTTGGATTATTGAACCATTGGATGAAATAAGATGGCCACTGAAATTTATCTAAAGAGTAGATTTTTAAGCTAGTAGGATCATTACCATTTATTAAAATCTTAATTGTTATTTGCTTGTGTTAATTAGAGCAGGTTTTCTCAACCTTGATATTACTGATAATTTGGGTAGGACAGTTAATTGTTGTGGGAGACTGCACTATAGGATGTTTAGCAGCTTCCCTGGCCTCTACCTATTAGATGCCATGAGCAACTGCCCTTAAAAGTAAAGTGCTTAGGGTGTAAAATTTAATGCCCTCTCAGGTCACATCTCACCTTGCTCTGGTCCCAGACCTGGCACATGTTTCAAATGTCTCCTTGGAGAGGTGGTGGGAAAATTCTACTCAGGGAAACGCTGACTGAGAGGACTACCAATGGTTTTAACAAGTACATTACAAAATGTATAAATGGGCTCAATAATATAGAAGTTCATTTTCATTCAAATAATAGTTTAAATATGTAGTACTTGCTGTGAAAGGTTCTTTCTACATGACTTGTTCAGGGACTGTGGGAGGAGGTCATCCAAAGGACGTGACTGCCTGTTGACATGCGAGCTGGACTCAGGTAATTGGAGTGCTCCTTACGCTCTCCCCTGGCCTTCGAATGTACCTTCCACCCATCATTCCCACAGTAGGAGACATTTCAAAGATGCCTCCTTGAGAAAGCAATATATTAATGAGACCACCTGAACCAGATACATCACTGAACCCTGTTAAGTTCTCTATAAAAACTTTTTTTTTTTTAAGATTTTATTTATTCATTTGAGAGAGAGAGAATGAGAGATAGAGAGCACGAGAGGGAAGAGGGTCAGAGGGAGAAGCAGACTCCCTGCTGAGCAGGGAGCCCCATATGGGGCTCGATCCCGGGACTCCGGGATCATGACCTGAGCCGAAGGCAGTCGCTTAACCAACTGAGCCACCCAGGCGCCCCTCTCTATAAAAACTTTTAAGATTCTAGCAGGCAGGTGGGAAGATCTATTCATCTTGCCACTAACCAAGGTAAGCCTCATACGTAAGTTCCCTTGCTTACTGAAATTGCCACCCACCAGTCGGGAGGGGCCTTCCTCTTTCTTTGGTGGTCTCTCCTAATGCTCCATGTATGGAGGACGGTTTCAAATTTCATCTGGGGAACTTCCAAGATGGTGAACTAACAGGGACCCAGGTTCTTTCCATACTGAGCCTTCACCATCTAAAACCTCTTCTTTTCTGTGACCAGTTGGTAGAGGGGGAATATTAAATAGGCCATGGAAAAGGCAAACACACTTCTTAAAAGCTGCATCCCAGGTGTAAGATACTTTGTTTCACATCCCATTGGCTAGAACTCAGTCACATGCCTATGCCAATGAAATCTGAGTAATGTCATCTGTGTGCCCAATATAAAGAGGAAACATACAGTTCATGAACAGCTTGTACATACACCGTAGAGAATATAGAGTCAATGTTTGTGAGGATAGGAAAAGAGAGAGAGAAAAAGAAAGACATACCCCTCCAAAGCTAGTCTTAATTCAAATCACATTGACAAAAAAGTGAATAAATAAACTGGGACAAATTCACATAACTGGATACAATGCAACCATAAAAAGAAATAAACTACCGCTGATCAAGACTGCAGGAATGAACCTTTGGAGATATATCAGGGCAACATAACAAGTCCTGGCAGATGACACACAATATTATAGATAACTACAGAACTTCAAAACAAACAAAACACAACAATAATATATACATCAGGCACATGATAAAACTAGCAAATCTAGAAAGTGGTAAACACGGAATGAAGAATAGTGGAAACACAATGAGAGTGGAATAGAAGAATGGCACAAAGGTAGATGCAAGTTATTGGAAATGGTCTGGTTTGGGGGTTGAGTGGTGGGTTCAATGTTACTGTTCATACTACCATTGTTTATAACTTAAATATAGTATTGTTTATGTACTTAATAATGCATTACAATATAGAATATTAAAGCAAAAATAAATCAAAATAGAACAAGCACATTGGAATTTGTTTATTATTGAACATTATGTATTTACTGAGCATTTGCTAATGGCAAATTTAACCAAATTGTTAAAGCTTTAGGACTTGCACTGCTAGTTATTTTAGAAATCTTGAAGCAGGATGAAGTAGCTAATTAGACTGCTGTGAATTTCTGGCACTATATTTTATTTTTTGCTTTAGTTATTGTTATTTTATGATTTATTTTGATTACAACACATTAGTTTTAATATTAAGATTTATTAGTACACTATTTTGAATAACTTGGAGGAAATTGTTTTTCACTCTATTATGCATTTGGAAATGTAATTTTATTATTTCAAGGAAGAGGTTTTTCTTCAATATTTTAAATTTTTAATGGGATCAAAGAGCAAGGAAGAGGAAAATACAGAAATGTGTTTATATTAAACTCTATTAATATATTTCATTAGATGAATAATAGTAAAAAGAAAATTAAAAAAAAAACCTCTTTGGAGCATGTTGATAAAAAGTCTATCTGTGTACTGTAGAGTTAATTCATACTGGAGTAAAAAACCTAGAGATCTTTGGAATCATAGAGAAAGGCAGTAACTTACCAAGATCAATATTATTTGGCTGGTGGGCCAGTTAATGGACAGACCTTTATTCAAATACCCTCCTGTGTACTCAACCTAGAGTCACAAAATCTGATGTCTATACTTAGTACTCCTGCTACCACCTGAGAGCCCTGTTTTATGTAGTTTTTAGTCTTCTGTCTGAAACTATCTAATCAAGGATCACAGAAACTGAGAAATAGCTGGGGCCAGGAAGAAAGGAGGAAAAGAAATTCACTTAACCTTCTTTTTCTCTTTTCTTTTCTAATATCATAGGAATTCATCTAGGTACCCGTTTAAAGTGCAAAATCAGAGGAATAGCTTGTAATCTAATTAGTCAATGGGTGACTGGTAAGACTATATTGGAGAATTTATGCAAGTGAGAAGTATTTTTTTTAAAGATTTATTTATTTGAGAGAGAGAGAGCGAGACAGCAGGGAGAGAGGCAGAGGGAGAGAATCTTTAAGCAGACTCCCCACTGGAGCACTAAGCCTATCGCAGAGCCTAACATGGGGCTTGATCTCACAACCCATGAGATCATGACCTGAGCGAAAACCAAGAGTCAGACGCTCAACTGACTGAGCCACCCAAGCGCCTCAGTGAGAAGTATTTTTTAAAAGATTTAACATGCTCATTTATATTCCCATTTATATTTAGTTATCATTTAGGTGTGAGCATTCACAGAGATGCATATTGTTTAAACATCTTGTTTTGGCCAAAGTACATAAAAAATCTCAAGCAAATAAATTTGCTTGGGGATGGTTGTGATATTTTGACAAGTTTAGGATGGATAAATATAAAACTGATGCAGAAACTGTGATAGACATTGGTGTTTGCTTCATTATTGTCATGGAAATTTTGTATAAAAATACATTTGACAAGCTTTGTTATGTTTGGTGCAATTGAAAAAGTTGTTTGTGTAATTCCTTTGATGATTAACTGACTGGAGTTTTAATGATGCCATTGAAGAGAAAAACAATGAAGCATCATTCCTAACAACTGGTACCCACAGCATAGAAAATGATTTTCACATTTGGCAAATTTACCTTGAATACAGCTGTTGGATGAACATAAAATTTGAATAGTTGGAAGAAAACTGAGATATGGAGTCTGGCATTTATAATGAATTATCAAATGTGAGTAATTGTACTCAGTTAAACCAAAACACTGAACTTTTTGAAGCTGACTCATCACTTTAATAATTTCCTTTTAAAAGCTATTTTATGCCTAATAAATCCACAAAACATCAAAGTGCTAGTATGATCAGTGCCATTTCTTTCATTATATGGAGAAGGAGTGAGCTTTAAAGTAAGTTTTCCCAGAAAAATATTTTTCTCCATAATATAGTGATTACCACACTCCGAATTCTGCCTGTTCATGATTTGGCTCTATGAGGTAACAAATGTGTAACTATACAGCAGTTATTCATGCAAAATTTGGTTCCCAGAAACAAGAAATGTGCCAAAGAAAAAGAGCCTGAGATTATCTGCAGGATGAAGGGTGGATGGAGAAGGAAAATCTTGATTTTCACCTTTGCTAATATGCTAGCTGTTCAGGGCCAATTATCCAGAGCCCAAGATCTGTGAACTTAAACTCAGTTGGCATAACTCTCTCTATCAGGGATAATCATGGTGTCATGTTTTATCATAGCTAGAAGGGAAAAATATCACTAATACTTAACTATCATGTCAAAGAATTAATGGAATTTGTAAAATTATTGCCTTTTTCCAGAATTTACAATAACGCCAAGGAGTCTTGCTTGATGTGGCTTTTTAATTTTGATTTCCCCTTCATACCTAGTGTTTATTAGAACAAATAAGCTCCATTAAGTGGCAAGAAGGAAAATACAGCTTTGGGCCATTCAAACCTTTATAACTTGTTTTCTTGGTCAGGAACATTAAGAAATAGACAAAGTCTAGCACTTACGAACCAAAATAATACATAGAAATTGCAACCACATTGGGTGAATTTAAGATTAAGGCATCAGTAAACCAGGCTGTGAATCATTTTGACTTTAGGGTCATAGTAGAAAGTTGTAGTTGGTGTATCTTATTACCTGTGTATGCCACCACTTATGTACCATTCTTCTGCTTATAGATGTTTGAATGTGTCTGGTTATTTTTCTAATGCTATTTGAACATTTTCATACTTTTTTCCTGATTACATTCAAGAGTTTTCCTGGTGCACTGGCTTTCAATAATGTTTAACCATGCAGAGAAAATGAAATTTGTTTTACATAGTGACTAAGTAAACAAAATTTTCCCCAAACAACAAAAATAATTCTTATTTGGTACAGTCTCATATTTTCTATTCTGTTGTATTATATTTATCATCTATCATATATTATTTTAGTTTGAAAACCTTTTCGTCACCTGAGAATCACGACCATAAGATCATGACAATTAAAGCTCAAGTTCATCTGATTTGGCAAGTGAATCCAACTGAAGACTGGATTACTATTAAACTAATCTGTTTGAGATTCCTCTTTCACTGAGTTTGGGTCTTAGAGGACTAAATTTGTCCATGTAAACCATTGATGTAGCAAAAGCTCTCTTCTCTCCCTTGCCTTCCTTCAAGCAGAATGAATTCTTTTCTTGCTCTTTTCCAAAGTAATACATATCTTGGGATCTCTCCTCCCCTACAATGGAATGGAGAGATGAGGAAAAGGCTGATGCTCTGAAATTTTAACTGCAACCAGGTACACAAATTCAACTAGGAGGAGGAAGTAACATGTCCCTGCAGTAATCTAGTTAAACCAATAATGTATACTTAGATTCTCATTTGGCTTCTCATGTCTGCTTTCAGTTGATTGGATTTTAAAATGGTTGTGAATTACTTGACATTCCTTTCATTAAAAGTTGGTGTTTATATCCCTTCTCCTAGGAACTGATTGGGGAAGTGATGCTATATGACTTTTAAGGCTACAGCATAACAATGACATGTGCCTTCTACTTGGTTCTCTTTGAACACTTACTCTCCAGAGGCTTCCTCTTGGGTGTCTCAGAACCCCGTTGTCATGATGGGAGAAAACCAAACCACCTAGAGAGCCGTATGACAGTATGTAGTTGACAGTACAGCTGAGCCCAGAATTAAGTTCTCTTATCCCAGGCACCAGACGTGAGTGAAGAAGACTCCAGAATAATCCAGCACCAAAGTATTTGAGTGACCCCCCCACACATCCATTTGAGTCTGTTCAGCTAAGGCTCCAGAACTGTGGAGCAGAGACCAGATATATTTGCTGGACTCTATCCTGACCCACAGAACCTGTGAACATATTAGATGGTGGTTGTTTTCCACTAAGCTAGTGATGGTTTGTTTTTTAGAAATAATGACTGGAATAATTGGGTAAAAGAAAGTGTGGATGAGGGGAAATAAAAAAGCTTTCCTCTAGTCTCCAACAATATGTTCAGGCAACAGATGAGTCATACAAAGGAAAAAGACAATTCTTGGGAAAGGGAACTCTCAGATATGTGTATCATTTTTAGGAGCTTTTCAAGGTTTATCTGGATCTAACCAGTCAGGGTAGATTACTAACAAGTAAGCCCCTAATATTTATAAACAGTTGTTAGAGGGAGTTTGAAATGGCTTTAGGACTGTGGTTTTGGATGACTAAGGCCAGGTTGCAATAAATATCACCCACCTGGCCAGTTCTGTCTGTGGCTTGAAATGCAAATATATGTATGACAAGAATTATAAATACATATAAAATATACACACCTACATACATACACATACACACACACTTATTTAGAAGAAAAAGCAAATGACTCTGCTTCCCCCCCAAAAAAATTCATATCAAGATTTGGATTTAGTAATAGATACTCATCTTCAGATAATCCTGGATTTAGTGCAAACCACACACCATCTCTTATATTGTCTACATTTGTATTTACGTTTCTGAAAAATAAGAATTAGTATCTATTTGAATTGAAGATCCAAGATAATTAAATATTTATTTTTTACTATATGTTACCAAAAACATATATTAAAACCTAAGCATTTCAATAACAAGGACGAAACAAAAAAAAGGGTAAGGTGAGAAGCTGAAGTCATAGAAACCATATTATTCCCATAACTTTATAATTAAATCTTTCCCCCTTTTTATGACAACAAATTGGTTGCAAAATTTATTTTAGAATTTTCATATATACTCTATGCCATGTTAGTGCCTAATTTATATCCTTGGGGGGAAAATTAACTTTATCTTTGTACTGGTTATTAGGACTCTCAATTTCAAATAACAGATATTCACAGGCACTAGTTTAAGCAAGTTTTACTATGGTACAAAACTATCTCACATAACTGAAAAGTAAGTATAGAGTTAGCTCTTAGGAATTGCCTGGGAATGGGAACTGGAAGGTTTGTGCCTGCTTCAATTTTCTCTCTCTCAAAGATGAGCTTATTCTTATTTTCCTGACCATGTAACATATCAAAACAAAATTTAAAAAAGAAGAAAACAAAACAAAACAAAACAAAACCAAAAAATCATGGCTGCTGATGAATCCTGAGTGGACATGTTACACCCTGAGACAGATTTTTCTTTTGCAATCCCAATGTTAAATTCCTAGGGAGTGAGCTGAAAATATCTTGGCTACGTGATCATCTTTAGGGAATAGAATCTGATGGTCCTGCCTGGTTGCTGAGAGGACAAGGTCATGTTGTGCAAAATATCCATCCAGGCTGACCCTGGCCAGGCTGTGGTAGGAAAGGAAAGGCAGTCCCCAAACAAAGATGGCGGGCAGAGATGGGACCAAACTCCTTCCCCACAGGAAGGCATTATGAATATAAAGATTTCATTTTAAAACTCTAGAATGATTTACTAGAGAAACCAATGCATCTCCCAGTAACACTGATCCATTTGAGAAGCCTCAGAATAAAAGACAAGTCTGTCTTGTCTTGCCACATCCTGTTCCCTTTCCACTGGCTACACGTTAACAGAGAATTACTGCCTAACAGTTTAGTTGTGACCAAGGGGAGAACCCCACATATGAGGGACACCATCCTAAACTGTGCTTAACCGACTGGGCCATCCAAGCGTCCTGAAACCAAAATGATTTAACAGTATATAATTTTGCAGAATGTTTTCCTTGTAGTAATAATGAAAAAAAGTAATAGTAATAACAAAGACAATGGTACTAGCTACTTTTTGTTGAGTGCTATGTTCCAGTGAAGAGCACTTTACAGGTATTACCTTAATCTTAGCAACACAATTTTCCTATAATGTAAGTTTAACTGTTTTCACTTGCATCTTGCAAATCATGAATCAGGCTCAGAGAGGTTAGGTTTCCCAAGATCCCACAGCCAGAAAATGATAAAGCCAAAAATGTGACTACAGAATCTGAGCACTTAACCACTTTGCTTAACTGCTTCCCGCAAGGGATTTAAAAAATACATACAGTATTGAGAACAGATTGCAATTTTATTTTGAGAAACAGAGTAAAGTTCAATACAAAGACACTCGCATAGAAGACTCCCAGTAGCAAATATGTGGTAACCTTTCCACATATTTTCTGAAATATTTGTCCTTAGATACTAATCCTAAAGTTTTTCAACATCTGGTTGAAATTATGCATTTTGCTTTATCTATAAAACTGTAAAATGTTATGTCATTAGCACCAAGCAAACATGTGTTCTTCATTATGTTTTATTCTATTCATATTGAAATAGTTATTAAAATAACATGACACAGTTTCTCTATTCTCTTTATTTGTGCTATTTTAGTAGCAAATAAAGTGTTTTGTTGTTAGCATAAAAAGCCACATTGAAAATTTTGGAAAACTTTTTCTTTTATTTTGTTTTTGCAAATTATCAACTGTGATAAAATATTAAAATGTTGTAACCCAGAATTATGAAAAACAATTCCCACTCTAGTAATACTATATTTCCAACTGTAATGAATTATTGTCTAAGAAAAATTACAAAGCTTTTGAAGAAATAGCTTGTCTCTAATACCATTTTAGAAATCTTAACACTGTAGGTCACCTCTTTTTTTCCTGATGAAGATTTTCCTTTTTTGACTTTTTTGGGGGGGGGTATGTTCTATTCTGGTCCTTTTACCTCTCTGACTGCTCTTCTCACTCCCTCTATCTTAGCACAGTTGTCTTTCAAAGCACAGATTTTTGCTATTTTATATTAATCCAGGAAAACAAAAGATGTCCCTTACTGTGATTTCATGATTGCATGTGGACCTAAGGAATATGGTCCTGCACTGACATTTCCTGGATTCAATTCTCTCTTCAGTTACTAGATACGTGACCTTAGGTGGGAAATTTAACATCTTCATACATCAGTTTCTTTATCTGTAAAATTTGGAGAATCATAATACTTTGCCCAGAGGGATACTGAAAGGATTAAAATGAGATAATGTGATGTATTATCTCATGGTGCATTGTAAGCACTTAATCAACATGAACTGTTTACTTGAACCCTGACTTCTCAACCATACTCCAATTGCTTATTTCTCTCCCCCCACCTCCACTCCAGACTTAGTAGTTAGGAATAAAGACTCAGTGGGGAATAAAGATTAGTAAGAGTTGATAAAAATACTTTAGGAAGAGTAGTGAAGTGATGTTTGGGGCCTTTGGGCAGGAATACCTGACAGATGGTTCCTGAAGTAATTCAGCCATGAAGTGGGGGGGGGGGGGGGGCAGCGGCGCTGAACTAAGGGAATGTTAAGAGACGTGGATGGAATGATCTTTCAGAAATGGAGCTTTTATGACTTTAAGACTGACTGCATGTGTAGGATAAGGAGAGAATAAATAAGTAGGATTATTTCTAGTGATTAGAACATTGAATAAATTGTTTAACAATTCCTTAGTACAGAGAAGAGACTGTTGAGAGAGGCAATGAGGGCAGAGGTGGAAGGGGGTGTTAAATTTAGTTTTGGACATTCTAAGGGTGAGCCTTCTATAGGAAATCCAGTTGTAGCTACTTAATGCACACACACCCACATATATAGATGTGCATATATATGCATACAAATAAATACTACATGTGCATATATATATTATATACAAGTTCTAAATTATATATATATCTAAAACTCTGTTTATATACTATTCCAAAACTCTTTCCTATGTGGGGCATAAACATACATTTATCACTTATTAGTACTTGGATATGCATATAAGGTCACATAGGACAGAATTTGGAGAGTGAAAAGAAAACTGACCCAAGAAAAGGAAAGAGCACAAAAAGATCATTGTGTTTTGGATTTCTAGATTGAAAAACAAAATAGTGTTATAATTTTTGAGATGTCAAGAGAGAAAATATGATGAATTAAAGACTAAAGACTGGGCTGGAGAAAACTTTGGCAGAAAGAATTAGGAAGCATATATTTTTTGGAGAGTTCTATAATATTTTCCTCAAGCATATAAAAGTAAACAAACTCCATTTGGTCCACTGGCTTACAGTCCCCTCTACCAACCATCTTAGACCTGGATTCTTGACTGAAATAGATGTCTATAGCTACTCATTCTTTCTTTCTGGGCTTTATTTTGAATATCCCTTTCTTTTAAAAGAATTTTTATTTTATTGAAATTAAATTAATTAACATATGATGTATTATTAGTTTCAGGGGTAGAGTTCAGTGACGAATATCCATTTCTTAACAGGAACTTGCAACTCCAGCTTGTGTTAGTAATTCAGCAATTATTTCTATCTTTTGTTAGAACTCTGCTGCTTTGGGGTTTATTCTGAAAATAAATGGCATAGCATGTTTTCATTTTAGTTTGGGTAGGAAAATAAAAAGCAAACACCATGGTGAATGGGTTCTTTGAAATCCTAAAGCACTTAATGTTCATGCCCCTGTGCTCTGAAAACTGTAAATGTAAAATACTGATGAAAAAACATGGCAATTTTTTGCAAACCATGGGAAGAAGTAAACCAATCACTTTAGGGCTCATATGATATCTACAAAATTTTGTTTTATCTGAATGTTTCAGGTCAAGTCCCTTTATTAACATTATTATCTTTAATTCTACATTAAAGAGATTTGCAGGGTGCCTGGGTGGCTCAGATGGTTAAGCGTCTGCCTTCGGCTCAGGTCATGATCTCCAAGGTCCTGGGATCGAGCCCCGCATTGGGCTCCCTGCTCAGCAGGGGTCTGCGTCTCCCTATCCCTCTGCCTCTCCCCTTGCTAGTGCTCTTTCTGCCTCTCTCAAATAAATAAATAAAATCTTTAAAAAAAAGAGAGAGATTTGCATTGAACTTTTTCATATTTGTGGTTTTTCTTCACCCTTTATTTTTTTTTAAAGATTTATTTACTTATTTTTAAGAGAGAGAGAGAGAAATCATCCATGCGGGGGAGGGAGAGCAGAGTGAGAGAATCTTCAAGCCAGCTCCGCTCTGAGCTTGGAGCCTGACGGGGGCTTGATCCCAGGACCCATGAAATCATGACCTGAGCCAAAACCAAGAGTCAGACGCTCAACCGACTGAGCCACTCAGGAGCTCCTTCTTCACCCTTTATGAATGCTACTCTAACTTTGGTAGCTCTTGCACCCTGAACAGGTCCAGAAAGAAAGTAATTGAAGGCAAACAAGCATTATGTGTCTTCCAGAACACTTTCCCCAGAAGTATGAATAGGCCTTATAGCCCTTGCACTTAATGTTAAACCCCTAGTTAGGCAATTATGAACAGGAAAATGAAATGTATTTTAATATTCTGAATGATGCTAGATTTGAACAATTCGATTAAATACATTTGTAAAGTTCTCCATATTTAATTCATTTAAAGACAGGTAGTGTATATATATATGTATATATATAATGTATTATATATGGTATATGTATATACACACATATCGTTCATCAAATTGGTTATTTTTGCTATTGGGAATAATTTTAATATTTCTTCATATAACTTTTTCTAAGATTTCTTAGGATTAAATACTAGCTTTAAACAAATTTAAGTGAGATGTTTTAAGAGTACTATGAGTTGAGTCAAAAATATTTCCACCCCTTTCTAATGAAATTTCCTATAATGAATAAGCTAGTCAAACTAAAAATAAATAAATAAATTAGATAGATGATAGGTAGATAATATTTTCAGATTCCCTTGAAGTTGGATTTCCGTGCAACTATGTTTCTTCCCAGTAGGTACAACCACGTGGACTCAGAAGGAGGAGGTGAGCAATGCAAGGAAGCAGGTATACTCAGGGACGTTTGCTCTTTTTGAAAGCATGGTGGCAGATAGTTACTGCACGGATGCCTTGTCTTCATCTTTAGTACAAGTTCTAGTGTACAGTTCCTATCATCCTATGTGCCTAGTACTATAATGAGCAGAGTTGGAGCTTGCATTAGAAGAGACAAATATGGGCGCCTGGGTGGTTCAGTCGGTTCAGCGGCTACCTTCGGCTCAGGTCATGATCCCAGGGTCCTGGACTCGAGTCCCACATCGGGCTCCCTGCTCAGCGCAGAGCCTGCTTCTCCCTCTCCCTCTGCCATTCCCTCTGCTTGTGCACTTCTGTCTATCTCTCTGTCAAATAAATAAATAAAATCTTAAAAAAAAAAAAGAAGAGACAAATATGATTGAGCTTTTCCTAATTTCTATTGTTGCTGGATTTCTTGGAGATTCTTCTAGCTCTCTAATAAACTTCTTGCTACTTAAACTAGCTGGACAGAGAATGCAAAGGACAGAGACCAATAATGAAAGAGGAACTTATTTCAGCTAAAACTACACTTGGATAAAAGGAGTATCCCTAGTTGGTCCCTAGGGACATGACAGTGGGGTAGAGGAAGGACAAAACCTAGAAGAAAGGAGAAGAGGAGCTGGAAGAAGAAAAGGAAAGGGTTGGGGGAAGCAATGGGGAGTGCGTGCATCGCAACAGCCTCAAAAATGTCTATAAAACATTCCAGACAATTCACATTAGCTGATGGTGGTGATAAAAGCAGGCTGCCTTTAAATTTGGTGTCACATGCTATTAGACCTTACTTACAGCATCCAGATACCAACCGGGTCACTTCTGTGCTCTATTACCTCTTATAGTGTCAAATGTCTAGACACCTTACCTGATTCACTATCTTGCCTCAGTGTCCCAGGGCTCCCCAAGAATGCCTACTCTTACTTGAACAACAGCAGTTCAGGTGTAGCCAGATCTCCATCTGGGGTCGTGTATCCTTTAAGTTTCATCCATTTCATATTTATTCTCTAAACACAGACATCTTGGAGATTAATCTGTAGGTCCACAGTTCCTCATGCTTTCTTTTTCCTTAGGGAAATACTCTCCATTCATTATCTATACCATCCTATATGATGGTTGTTCTGAATCTTTAGTAGTTCTTTCCTCTTCTCCTCCAGCTATTTTAAATACCTGTCCTTTATGGGATCACCTTGGCAACTCCTCCAGGAAGCAGAGACTCTCTGTATTTATTGAATTGTACTTGTAGCACCTAGTGCTTGATCTCCTTTTTTTTTAAAGTGTATATAAATATAGACTGCTTTTTGATTTTTTACTGCTTCATTTTTTTGATGTATCATATCACTCAGTAGACTCTAAGCCCCTGAAGAGTAGAGACAGATATTTTGATTTTCTTTGATGTACTGGCTTCACAAATAATGAATGAAATACAGTAACAATGACAAAGTAATCAATCTACACGGACACTGGTCATGATGATTGGAAACAAATAAACCAGAAGCTTACAAAATTTTAGGCAACTACATTGCCAAAGAAATCCCAAATGTTCCTCTCAAGGAGGTCTGAAAATTTACAAATAAATCCCTGGGTCTTTAAAATTGCAAAAGTAGGAAGCAAGCTATGTGTTCTAGACAGCCCCTCAAAAGGGCACACTGTTCAATACTCACCTCAGATACGCTCAGGAGATCTTGAGCAAGGAAGATTCTCTCAGAGGTCAAAGTCAGGACCCTGGAGGGAAATGAGCAGGTGATAACCTGTGCAAGAGATAAATCAGGGCCTATCAGATTGGCCAATCAAGAAATAAATTCCACGGCTAGAGCCAGGCCTCAAGGCTATTTTTATTAAGTAGCATTTGACGTAATTCTTATTTCTTATTCTCCTCTTGTAGCATTTTAATCTACAGGTCACAAGAACCACACCCAACATAATGTTCATGGATCTTCATTTAACTCAGAGATCCTGGGCCTTGAGGTGTAGGCAGAAATTCTGTGAGACACTGGGTTGCTTCCTTTGAGAGAAGGTTGTGTTTCTTCCATATATGGGGAAAAAAAGGTGCATGTTGATGTTTGGATGGGCAAAGATGCAGCTGGTTGCCTGCCCAATATTCATTCTCCTTTTCTTGCCAACAGAACCCTGGGCATTGTGCCCAGATGAAGATAAAGATAGGGGAGCAAACTGAGATTCAAACAGATGTTGTGTGAAGATTCAAGATCAGGATTTTTTCCCTCTCCCTGTGCATCTTCCTTTCTCATGCCTCAGATGAGAATATAATAGTGTGTTAAGAGTTCCCAAACCACCTTCAGAGTTGTTGATTTGTTAGAGGGACTCACAGGATCCAGGAGTTCTGATTTCCTGGTTATAGTTTATTATAGCAAAATGACATAACACAAAATTTGCAAAGGGAAAAGGTTCATGGGACAAAGTCTAGAGGAAACCAGTCTGAAGCTTCCAAGAGTCTGCTTTCTGTGGGGTTGCACAGCATCTGTTTAATTTCTCTAGCAACAATTGATGAAAACATGTGCAAAGTTTTTTACTATCAGGGAAGCTCATCTGTGTCTGAACCTAGGCATCCAGGGCTTTCAATGGGGATTGGCCACATATAATGCCTGCAGGACTTACCACAGCCCCTCCAGATCCCCAAAGCAGGTGTTCACTATAAATCACACTTGAACAATTTATCTAGAAAAACTGATGCCGCATGGTTAAAGGCTCCAAGCCCACAAAACACTTTTATCAGAACATCCAAGACCTCAATTGCTAGGAGTGGCCAAGGGCCAATCCATTCACAGACATGCCCAGTTTTGGGCCTGCTGTGCAAGGTTTGAGTAATTCAGGCCTGCTTAGTTAACTCTTTCTTGCACAGATGGCTGGTGCACTAGCAGCCGTCTTGTGATTTTGGGAGTGGAACCTAGGGCAAACTTAGATGTCTTTCTGGATCTACCAATCCAATCCTAGCCTGCCTAACTCTTCATTTTGTGTTGGTGTGCACATGTGTATGTGTAAGAAAGAGAGTAACCTATCTTGTATTCCAAAGCTACTATTAAAGTCATCTCCATTACCATTGGCCAAGTCCAATTTTCAATTCTTAACTGAAACTAAAGTGAATGTTTATCTACTTCGTTTCCTCAGTTTAAAAATGACAACTATAAAACAACCTTTAAATAAGATTTTATTCATTGATAGTTATCACCTAGCTATAAATTAAAGACATATTTGAATTTTCTATGAAGCATTTCATCTGTATAATTTCTAATGCTCATTACCATTTGCTTTGAGTTGTGAGAAAACAGAACAAAAAGATCAGAAGTTACTCTACTGGGAATCTCGAAAAGCACACTTTTGCTTTATGGACCAACATTGCCTTATGACAACTTCATGTAAAGAGGTATAAAAAATGATGTTTATATGATTCTGAATGCCCACATAACCAGTGTTATAAACTTTATGTTTTTTATCTCTCGCTCTACGTCCCCCTCTTCTTCATTACATACTTAGTCCTTAGATTCTGCTTCACTCAGAGACTTTTGATGACTACAATGCTACCTTGCCTGCATCACTTTCTCATTAATATCATTTGGTTTTAAGGCAACTATAAAATGCAGGCTCCAATAGAGAACCCATAATCCTGCTTCTTGTTCCTTAGACTCTGCTCTAGGAGAATTATTCTGAGCATCAGCTGAAATGACATCAGAAATAAATTGAGAAACAAAAAACTTGTGGATTCAGTACTTCCTCAGAGAGCTGTCTTGATAGAATACTCCGAGGTTGTAAGCTACTTTAAGCAATTTTCAAAATGAAGTTTAGAAGAGTATATACATAATTAAAATAAAATAAAATGGGTTGTCATACCTGATAACAGCAATTCATTATATATAGCTATATTAAATAATATAATATGTAATAACAGAATATATACAATATATAATCATAATACTTAATATATATTACAAATAATATAAAGATATTATTTTATCTTAATTATACTTACAATTTTAATGTCTACTGAAATATATTTTTTAAATGTTTATGGAGATTTTCTTCCTGATTTTTATCATCTTTCCTAATTCTCTTTAATTCAAATGTGCTTTTGAGCATAATCAAGTTTGATTTTAGAGAATGGGCAATAAAATTTCCAGAAAATGATGAAAAAGTAAAAACAACAACTTTACACTATTAGTTGAATATTATCCATAAAGTACTCTTTCTATCAATTCTTTTATTTTAAAACTCTACTGTGATTTAATGGAAAGAATACCATCTATAAGTTTCAGAAACATTTTATTATTATAAAAAATCTAAAACAACAAAAAAGTCTCCTGTGTCTAAAAGTGTAAAAATTCCCCAAATATAAACAAATAATAATGTAAAGAAACAAATAAGCAGAGCCTTGCAAATAAAAGGTACTCAATGAATATTTTTAAATGAATGAAGGGCCAGGTGACTGAGAGTTTGTACCTCTCTGTCTGTGTTGCAGGCAAGTACTTCCCAGCTAGTTACTAATCCAGGGCTAATATGGACAACCACAATATAGTTTATTATACTCCAAAAATGCACTTTCAGTTTTCCATGTTGTCCCACAGATTATGGATGTTAAATTTCTGAAAATTTTTATTTATTTAAGATTTTTAAATTTATTTTATTTTATTTTATTTTTTATTTTTTTTAAAGATCTTACTTATTTGAGAGAGAGAATGAGAGAGAGAGAGCATGAGAGGGGGGAGGGTCCGAGGGAGAAGCAGACTCCCTGCCGAGCAGGGAGCCCCATGCGGGACTCGATCCCAGGACTCCAGGACCATGACCTGAGCCGAAGGCAGCCGCCTAACCAACTGAGCCACCCAGGCGCCCTAAATTTCTGAAAAATCTTTAATAAAATCATGTCTGTGTCTCTCTGAATTGGTAACAAAGAGTTTTTGGCTTTTTTTTTTTCTTTTTTACATTTCAAGTGTCTTCTTGAATTTTTATTCAACTCAGGATACACTTTTTGTTCTTCCACTCGTGCTTTTCCTTTAAATCAATGTACTTAGTTTAACCACGCTCCAAAAGATGGTTTAGCCATGCTTCAAAAATGTAAAAAAAAAAAATTGTTTTTGAGCACAGGTGTGTTCAATCCTAACATTCAAAAAAAGTTTTATGCAGAATCCATTCCTGACTTTGTGGAGAGCTCAATAAAAGCTGAAAATTAATGGGATAAAATGAAGCACAGAATGTGGCTTGCAGTCCCCAAACGGCCTGGTTCCTCAGTCTTAAGATGTAAAGGTCAAATTGTAATGTCATGCCAATATATTTTGTAAAGAAAACTGAGGGTACTGCATTTAGAGAAGCTAATTTGCATGACAAAAATTGTGACAAGAACAGAGGTTGGCACAAAAATCAATACATTCATGTGACAAGCACTGCCATAAATAATAGAAATGAACAACTGGGTGAATTTAGCCCAGTTTTATTATAAATTAAAGTCAGACTAATATCTCACATTATTGGCTAAGAGCAGCATACCCCGAAAAATGCAGAAAATTATAAGCTGTCCACTAGATCATTTTAGTTTTTACTCATTCTCAAAAATAACAACTGAAAAACATTTCTGACCTTCACTTTTATATATGAGGCATGATACCTGTGTGAATCTATAAACTGGCTCATTTTTTACATAACATGAACATAATCAGGCCATAATGCACATAATGAGAATTTACTCAGCATGTACATCATACTTCATCATGTAAACCCAGCAACACCTCTTCCCCCTGGGATCAGCTTTATTTTCATACTACATTTCACAAATAAGGAAACTTAGGCAAGAAAATCACAAACCTATCTTCTGTAGGTCACGAGAAAAAATCTGTGCCAGATACCAAATTATGATTCTTAGCTGCTGCAGGATTCAAGACCACTCAGTCTTTAATCTCCTGAATTTTTATTTCTTGGGTCATGTCACCATGGATATAATTGCTGATGTACATAGGCTAAGGGATTTTCTGTCAGGGTGATTTTCCCAATTACTCAAAGAGTCATAGCTATGAAAAACTAGCTTCAGTTCCAAGAATAGCATTGCAACGGCTAAGGGACAAAGGGGTGTGTCCACAAATAAATGCATGTGCATTTTCAAAGTTAAAGGAAGTTAAGTATGTGAAAGAGAAAGCTCACATATAAACCTAGAACAGTAAACTTTCTTCTTCATGTAGATATGCAGTCACGATGAACTTGTCCATGGCTGTCCTTAAAACTGGGACACTTAATCAACCATAGACATGACTACTGAATGTTTTGAATTATCTAGAACAATCTCAATTTAATATATTTACATTCTTTAAAAAAGATAGCTCATTGCCTATATAAATACATGTAATTTATTAATATATAAATGCCTTTTTGAGATTTTCTATTTGCAGATATCCATAAATATTAAAAATGTCCTTGACAGACTTTATGTCCAAGTTTTAAGTTTATTATCAATGGAGAGTAATGAAACCAGGGAAATTATATATTACATTTTCCAAATTTCCAAATACATTTTAATTGCTTTGGGTAAAATCAAGACAGCTTCAAAAAGGAAGTAGAGCCACGTGAAAGGCAATTTAAAGGAGATATAGGTGGTAGAGCAAAAGAATTGCCTTGGTGATTCTTTGGGGAGATATTGTGATAATTTTATTTAGCAGCTGCTGTCTCTTAAAATATGATATGATGTCAGAAATAATGAGTCCCTTGAATTCCCAGATGAGAACACTCACTGTGACATGCTACCAAAGATGGTTCTGTCCTGAATTTGAAATAAAAAGTTCAGGGACACTGTCTTCCTTATTACTGGAAATGAATTGAAATTCAGAAAAAATATTCATATATTTCTAAAACTTATCCATGAACATGATATTTTCCCAGGAAGATCTATACATAGATGAGTATGGATAAATATGATCCACAATATAGACATTTCATATATATTGGTATCATAAATATATATGTATATATAAAATCTTACTTCTATCTGGCATATAGTGCATAGTAATTACACTTTGAAGTTTTTTGTCCCATCACGAGGGACATTTGACAAAATAATAGTGATGCCACTGCTGCTGGGAAATGTTACTCGAGCTGAGTTAAGAATATAAAGAGAGAAAGAAATAAGATCCTTGGCAAGACTCTCTGTTTTCTAACAAGGACTTGTTGTGTTTCATTCCTAACAAGTTCATCATCGAATCATCAGTAAATCTGAAGTCTTAACTGTAGTGATAGGAACAGATGTAGTATGTTAACTGCAAACTTGCTTATTTTGTGACTTACCAGTCTAAGGTTGGATTATTCATTTACCTACTCAGAATTTAATGAAATACCCCTTTATTTTTCACTTGGTCAGTTACAGCTCCTTCCTGCCCTGAAACGATGTTTATGACGCTTTGACATAATCTTGATGGGGCTGTGTGAGAAGCAATTAGAACCCCAGCAAGGGACCCACTTACACTCATTCTCTGGATTCCACAACTATCTTCCTGTTTCACTTGGCTTTATTAATAAAAGGAAAACATTGTCCTAATTGACACAAAGTCAATCCGATCGAAGTTCCATTGTGTCTCCGCTCTCATTCTCCATCTTCTCTTGTTTTTCCTCTACCTCCTCTTTCCCTTCCTTTCAGTGGTGCCCTGAGGTCCAGAGACTCCAAGAGGCAGAAAGAGAAGCTATGTTAACAAGTGACAAGGTGGCCGGGGCAGAAGCAGACCACATTCGTCCTGACATCTGCTTTCCTGCCCCTGTTTCCCACACTTGCGCTGTGCAGCGCCTCTTCAGTAGGGTCCTCTTCAAAGGTCATATTTCTTCTAATGAAATTTCACCTTTGTAAGCACATAGAATTACCTGCTTCCTTGAGATTTTGCCCTCATTAAAAAACTAATTCCTTCCTACTCACCTCCTCACCTCTCTCTCTCTCTCTGCCTGTTTCTGTCTTTCATCTTGCCCTCTTTCAGATTTGGAAGCAAGCATCCCCATTAAGCAATTTCAATTAACTAATCGCCCCATGACTTCTTTTTTTTTTTAAGATTTTATTTATTTATTTGACAGAGACACAGTGAGAGAGGGAACACAAGCAGAGGGAGTGGGAGAGGGAGAAGCAGACTCCCTGCTGAGCAGAGAGCCCAATGCGGGGCTCAATCCCAGGACCCTGAGATCATGGCCTGAGCCCGAAGGCAGACATTTAACCAACTGAGCCACCCAGGCGCCCCTGCCGCATGACTTCTGAAGTCCATGAATATTGGGCCTATATAAAATTGTATTATTTTGAGTTAAATACTTTGTACTATTTTGTCAGATGAAGACATGAAAATTTGTTAAAAAGTAGTATACAATCATACAATGTTTAGAAAACACTGGATAGTTTTGTAACCTTGTGTCCTTTAGAAAAAAAATGAACATACAAAATTATGGTTAAGAAAATATTTGAATCTCCTTTTTTTTTAAAGATTTTATTTATTTAGTTGACAGAGAGAGAGATAGCAAGAGCAGGAACACAGGCAGGGGGAGTGGCAGAGGGAGAAGCAAGCTCCCCACTGAGCAGGGAGCCTGATGTGGGGTTCCATCCCAGGACCCCGGAATCATGACCTGAGCTGAAGGCAGATGCTTAACAACTGAGCCATCCAGGCACCCCAATATTTGAATCTTCTTAAAATTCATTGGGTTTTATATTCTCACACTTGAAAATTTTGATCTGCTTGTATTTAGATATTGTCCCCAGTCAAGAATCAAGAAATCTGGATTGTCATTTTGTGGTCAACAAATATTTTCAGCTTTCCTATTTTTTGTTACAGCGTTCCATTGTCCTTTTTTTTTTTTTTTAACATTAGGTTTGGTCATGGGGACTTGCTTCTAAATGTGAACAACAGTGATATGTGAAGAACCAGGACTTAATTTGCCAACTTGCCTTCTTACAGATGGTTTTGAGAGCTTCTTTCAGTCTGGCTCTTCATATAAACACAGTAAGTAAAGTCTCCTAATAACCTAAATTGGTTATGTATGAGAGAGATAACTTTTGTAGGATTAAAATACTGATAATTTTTGAAGACCAAAATAAGTATCCTATGTGTAAATACTTAGTACATGGGAAACATGAAATAAATGCTCAATAAATGTGCTTTCTCATTCATAATCCAAGTAATATATTTCATTCCAAAGCAAGAAGAAACTTTAGATATCAGTTCTGGTCCTAAATACTTAAAAAAAAAGATTTATCTATTTATTTGAGAGAGAGATACAGAGAGAGAGAGAGAGAGAGCCCAAGTAGGAGGGGCAGGGAGAGGGAGAGAGAATCTCAAGCAGCCTCTGTGCTGAGCGCAGAGGCCCACGTATGGCTCCATCTCATGACCCTGAGATCACCACCGGTGATCTGGTATCTTTTACTCTACCATTGGCTAAAGTCTCAAAGATAATTTTTTAAATTTCCTTTTTAAAAACCTCTAGAAAACATATTAATATTGTGTGAACATTTCATCCTAATGTTAAAACACTGGCAGAAATTCTTATGCCTAAGTTAAATTCCATTTTATTTAAGCCATCTTTTCTCTAGTGTTATCTTTCCTAAAGAAAGAGACAGGATTGTCTGTAAATGCCCTAGCATATTCTTCATACGTCTTCATCAATTTTGTTTCCTCTACCAGAAAACAAAAAAACCCTCCTTTCCTCCAACACACACATACACACACACATGCTCATGCACACACACTCATACGTGCACACACATATACACTACCGTGAAGAATAACTCATTCTTGAAAATTCAGTTCAAATATTAATTATTCAAATTTGCCTTAGAGCACCATTAGTTTATATAGTTTCTTAATCTCTGTTTTCTTCTAATGTCCTGCCATGCATTTCTTATAGTTTTTGTCACATATAATTGGACATATTTCTTCCCTTTCTTCCTTTCCTTCCTTCCTTTTTTCTCTGCTTTTTTTTCCTCTGCTCCTTCTGAACAAGCTCAATGACTCACTCATTACTGTACTCCCAGTGCCTAATGCATTGCTGAAAAATAATAAAAACCTGATAAATGACATTTAAATGAATTTAATTTAAATGAATAAAGTAATAGGAAGGAGTGAATTTTACTTCAATCAAAAGTGTTGCCTCTAAAGTTCCTTTTTTTTAGTCATTAATTCATTCAACAAATATTGCTTGAATGCTTACTATCTATAAAGCATGGAGCAAGACGATGCGGAAAACTTATTTAGAATAAAAAACACCTGACATTAAATTTTCATATTCCATCCATTAACATTTGTTGGGTATGTTGTTTGTGGCATCCTTTTTAAAGGGAAAAAGAGAGAGAGAGAGAGAAGCAATAGTCCAATGAGGACATGTGAATATTCTTAATAAATTGGATTTGTGGACAAAAAAGAACTATTGTCTTTAGTTATTATGTACTGGAGCTATGCTAGGGTATTCATGCTTGTACTCAAAGAGTTAGTGTTTCCTCCCTAAATTTAGAGGGTGTATCCATATGTTTTAAGTCACACTTTTTGATGGACCGGTTCCCAGTTAAGCAGGGATACTTGAATTATATTTTTGTGTCTTGTAGTGTTGGCAGCCTTCCAAGAGGATAATGGACAATGTGCTCATTAGGCTGGTGGATGAGGCTATCTCCCAAATCATTGGTTAAATGTTTGAAAAATACTGGGCCTTAGAACAGACCACAGTGGGTTAGCTCTCAATTTGTGACCCTAGTTTTTCACATAATCATTGATCACCACTTATGGGTGTAAACTTTCTTGCAATTAAACATTGACCTTACAAAATATTCCAAATATCTTGGTAAAAATGGCATACAAATCTGTGTCAGACCTTGCTAAAACCTAGATATATTAAATGTCTTGCTCTTTTTTAGCCATCACTGTCATGGAGAAATTAAATTATTTCAGGATGATTAACATTCATAAAATCATACTAGGTTATGGTTGAATACCTGTGCTTTTCTAGGTATTTGCAGGCTAATAATTTTATGATTATATCTAGTAGCTGTCCCAATATCAAAATTAGTCTGACTCATCTTTACTTAAGATTATTTTTATTATATTTCTTAAATTCTACATTCATTTTCTACAGCAACATGTCCATCCCGTCTGATCATACTTCTTAAATGCATGGTTTCCTCTTCCTTCACTTGCTTATTGCCCATCCCCAAATTGCCTCCCTACTTGATCACAACTAGCTCAGTACTACTCTCATCAAACTCATCAGATTTGTATTGGTTCCTTTGTTTAATTGTCCCCTTTCCAATGTTTATTGTTTTGATAGTAGAAACATTTCTGCATCCATAGGACACTGCAAAGACTGCATAGTGCAGACACTTAATCAGTAAACAAAGGAATTTATTCTCAGACTTTTCCTTAAGTATCAGTTCCACTTACTTACCTTTCCCTCAAAACAGATTTTATCTGGCTGCCTAACGCGTTCCCCCGGGAATCTATAGCGACAGAAAACATTTGCACATTCCTTGCTCCCTTGCAAATGGCCAGAATGCAATCATTCTGTCCCTACCTTTTCTTCAGTTCATATTAACAAGGTTTGCTTGCTGTCCTTTAATATATTCATTTACCAAGTTACCTAGACATTCTTTTTCTTTCTGCAGTGATTTCAGCACCTGGGCTACATCATTCTCTGCCTTGTCTCTTGCAGAGTTTATGACTGCATGGAATAATTCAATCACTTCACAGTTCCTTAGTCTCTTTGACTCTAGTACCTTAATTTCTCCTAGCCACCAGCATAACCATATAGCCCTTCAAAATCATGCACACTGACATTTTATAGTTTCTCATGTATGACATGTTCTTACTCTGCATCTAAGCATGCTGATCTAATATTACTACATTTAGAAAATATTTTTAGAGATCCCCTTGCTACGAAGAGGGTCCAAAGAGAGATTGAATGCTCATCTTGCAATTAGGGAAGCTGCATGTGACAAGAAGGAACATAACTACTGCTTGACACCAGTAAAATTTCCTTCAAATAACCTCCTCTGAATCCTTTCCTGACTCAAACCCTAATCCCCACACCTAATAAATGCTAACTTATTTCCCTGAGATGTAATTCAATGCCTCACATGTTTATTGATCATCTTTTATTTACAAGAGACAGTTCTAGGAACTTGGCATACATCTGTGAGCAAAGCAGATAAAGCTGCCTGCCATTCTGGCATTAAAATCCTTTCCTTTGGTAAAAACAAGACAATAGATCCCAAAATGGAGTCACTTGTGCTAAACCACATGTCACCAAACCAATACTTAATTACAGTTTCAGGCATCCCAGAAGCAGAATCTTAAATCAGTCAACCAACAATTGCCTAATCAGCACTAGTAAGGTAATCTGCCTGATAGAACCCTGCCATCCCCTAAAGGAAAGTGATCTTACCATAGCTGATCCACCTTTTTATCTAGTATAACTTCCTTGCTCCTGCTCCCTTCTGCCTATGAAAGTCTTTCATTTTGTACAGCTTCTTGGGAGTTTCTTACTATCTGCTAGATTAGATGTTGCCCAATTCATGAATCATTGAATAAAACCAGTAAGATTTCTAAAATTTACTCAGTTGAACTTTGCTTAACAGCTTGAATTCTCGGGCATAATGTACCATATTTTGTCTTCTATTGTACAGGTTTTTTATAATTTTATGAGTTGCTGTGTTCAATAGAACCTTGGAACCAGAAAAATCTTGCCATTTTCTAGCCTAAGTAACATCTCTAAATTTCAATTTTCTTTTCCATGATAAAAGCATGTAGCCTATAGGCTATGGACAGGTTAAACAGGATAATGTTTAGAGTGTCTTGGACAATGCCTAGAATATAAAGCATTCTGAAAGTTTCAAAATAATTACTAGTATAAATAACACTAGAAATTTTAGCTTTTTATATTATCACTATTTTTGCATAGCATCTCTCCACCAAATAGCCCCCTAAAGCCAAGGATCCTCCCCCTCAACTTTGTGAACTTCTGTGTGGTTGGTATATTGTTGGTATTCAAAATTTTCTGCAGTATTGAATTTAATTAAAAATTATAATTTCATCTTAATAATTGTCATTTTTTTCTCAAATTTCTTCCAAAATAGTCTGTTTTTAATTCCTATCTGTTCCTTAAAAAATACCTGGAAAGCAGATAAACCATGAAAGACTCTGGACTCTGGGAACCAAACTGAGGGGGGTGGGAGGATGGGGTAACCGGGTGATGGGTATTAAGGAGGGCATGTGTGGTGATGAGCACTGGGTGTTATATGCCAACTAATGAATCATTGAGCACTATATCAAAAACTAGTGATATACTATATGTTGGCTAACTGAGCATAATAATAAATATAAATAAATAAATAAAAATAAAATAAAATAAAGTAATTTAAAAAAATAAAAAATACCCGGAAAGCAAATTATAAGATTTTAAGGATCTAAATATTCTTAAGTTTAGAAAGGAATTTCAAACTTCACTTTCCTATCAAGAAAGTTGTAATTGGTTTTCTGATTGTAATTGAGATACACTTAAAAGACAGACAAATTATGATACATATGAAAGTTTTAGCACTGCTCATTGAAATGGAATGTAGAACATCTTAATGTCTAAACCTAGTTAGTCATTTAAGGAGAAGTAAATCGGAGAAATGTACACATCGGAGGTTATTTCATAAATACATTTTTTTAAAAAGGTACACATCATCCAGCTTGAGGACAGTGAAATCTACCCCCCAACCTTTCCAAAGCCTGGATATTCCATATTTAGTATGCTAATGACTAATCAAATCACAATCAGTGTGCATTTTAAACCACGATGCAAATACGGATCTTCATTTGGTGATGTAAATACGTGATAATAATTATGGAAATTTCTTTGGGTGAAGGGCAGCAAATATTAGTACGACTAATATGGTACTTATTTTATTAGGTACTAACTGCCTCAATCTGCCAAATGCTGCTAAGGAGGCTGCTAGCTACTGTCTTATTTTTTTTTTCATTCTCATTGCTGAAAAACTAGAAAAGAACAACATTCATTGTAAATGAGCCACCCAACTTTGACATAGTCCTTAATGGTTTAGCCATGCTCTTCCAGATTACATTATGGTAATTACATAACTATATGGTTCAGGCTGTCTTGCTTCAGTATTTTAGCTTGCTAATACAAATATTGGGAAGTGTCTTACCTATGTATAATAATGCATTTGAATGACTAAAGAATCAAACGACCATTGTTGCCTGGGACTATTCTTTAGATTTTTCAGCAACATGGTAGATGAGCTTTGCTTTTAGAAAGTGTGAGATTTCTTTTGCAATACTGACTGATGACAATAACCTGAGTCTGAAGGAGTTAAATCTGGCTGCTACAGAAGATGGTGTCTTATCTCTGGAAGAGCCATTTACTGCACTGTCTTCCACCTGGAATTAGAAGTGGGCAGGATAATCTTATCAATAGTTCAAAGCAAATTCTTCTTCAGATTTTAAATTATGAGATAGCACCACATTGCAGAGCAGTTTCCCCTGAATTATTTCAAATTGCTCACGCAATTCTATAAAGTAGATTCGACATTTGTCAGATGAGAAAACTGAGAAATACAGAGCTGAATTACCTTGGTAACTTGTCTTTATGGACAAGTTCCCAATTATTTTATTTTTAGTCCAAAAATTATATATTTTTTTTCTTGTAAGATATTAACATACATTAAAAATATACTATATAAAACAAAGTTCAAACATAAGAGAAATATATAATATAGGAAGGGAAGTTCCCTCATAATCCACCTTGCCACACCAAGAGCTGTTTTCAATTTCTATTTGTTCTATATATATTTTCTACATATATCTGCATTCCTTTACTATTAACAAAATGCAGCGATAAATGAATTCTATTTTGTGCATACTGTGAAAGAAACAGGTTTCCTCCCCTTTCTAATAATCCTTATATTTTATTTTCTATGACTGTATGTGTATGTGGATTGATTTCAATTTTTCACTACTAATCAAAACACCATAATAAGCATTCTTACGCCCATTTTTTCACTCTCAGGTAAGTTTAATTTGTTTGTTTAATTTGAAAAACGTGAGTATGTATCAATAAGTGTTACATATGCTATTTTAAATTAATATTATATATGGTACTTTTACCTTCTACAGTTCCTGACAATATATATTAATTATTGACTAAATATTGGGAGGTGCTCTGAAAAATTAAGATCATATTTTTAAAACATATTTTCTAAAATGCCTTTATAACCTATTTGAAGTAAATTGGTCAATTTGTATACATTTAACTGGTAAGTCAAGTGAAAACATATTTACTGAGTATTCACCAAGGAAAATTTGTAGTCTATATACTCATAGAAGGGGAGAAAAGAGGAACTAAGGCTTATTTAATCTCTATTATGCTCCTTTTACTGCATTAGACATTTTTTCCTGTCATTTTAAAATCTATTGACAATCCTATATATTATGCCACATTAATGATTTTTTTAACTGATAAAAAGTCCAATGCTTAAATTGGTAAAATAAATGAAAAAAACGACAAATAAAACCCAAGTTTACAAACTTTGTTAGTGATAAAGTTGAGATTTGAATCAAAGTCTCTGACACAAGGTTATATTCTCATTATAACGCCATACTCTACAAGATGTGAGGCAAAGACATTCAGTATTTTCTGAATATATGGTCTATTATCTACTTGTTTGCTTGTAAATGATATATCTATACAGAGATATAGATATGATACATGGTTGCTTCTAACACAATGGGGTCTCATGAATTTAACAATACATTTTTCCTGTAAAGAGGAATATAACTCAGCTGATTGATTTTTTCCATGGGATAAATTAAAGGTGTCAATGTTGCAAATTTAGAGGGAGATGTCTTCTTAGAATCCAAATATTAAGTTTCTGTGAAAAGCTAAAAGTGGAAATGTAATCTCTTTAATAAGTCTAAGTTTCTACTAGCAACGTAGAGAATGTTAAAAGGGACATTAATAAAACACTTTACAGAGCAAAACAATCAAGGAGGATTTGCCAGGAATTAGAGCTACATGATGAAGCATAACACAGACAAAAATTACTGGAGTTTATTTATTACAAATAGCTCAGAGTGATTAATGAGGACTCCTATCATGTTCTGATAAATTTTCAATCATCAGTTCAGCTCCAAGCCCCTGTTTATTGGAAGTGCATCTACACTTAAAATCACAGCTGCTGGTTTTTCGTCTGCTTTGAAACGGGCAATACATATCAAGAATTTATATTTGCCACAGAAAGATATTCTACGAAACATTATAAGTATTTATTTCACTTAAAGGAATGGTATAACTCTTATGGATGGTCATATGGTGCATTGTCTCCTCTATGACTGTAAAGTATATACATCCATATTAAATGAGCTAATACATCCCAGATGCCAGAAACCCACAGAGCAGTTTTCTGTGTAAGCAAGCACTCGTCGCAAAGATGTGGAAAGCTTATTTAATTACCACAACATCAGGCTTATTTTACCACCTGCACATTTATTAGAATAAAATCCTGTGTAAAGGATATGTGCTCAAACAACATAAGGTAGAAGCAGTTAACTGTAAGTATCCTCTTAAAAAAAAGTGTTGAATTTCTTTAAAATAAGGCAGAGTCACATGTATGTGATTATGACTAAATTATGTAACGTTAAATCATCTTTCCCTCTCACAGTTGTTGGAAAATGCCACTATACATGGAAAGCAAAGGGATCAAAGCCACAGTAAAGTTTGCCTAGATCTTTGTTCCTTGTTTTTATTTCTCTTTAACAGTTTGCAACATTAGACTGGATTGTATACATTTTACAAATGAGTTTATCCTGGTCACCTGTGGGCATCTTGTGTATGTTGGCAAAGCCACAGCCTACTCCTGGATTCCAAGAGAAAGTTCTCACCCACTGAATTTTCTGGATTCTGGGAGATGTCACAGAGTGATAGAGATTTAAGGACCTTCCAACACAGACCGACACTCTGGAATGGAGCAGAATTTGCTCTAGTTTGTTGTGGAAACTGAGCAAGGAGGAACTAGATACTGTTTGCATAGAAATAATCTCATTTGCCTTTTTTTGTTCTTTGCATTTTCTCACTTGAAAAATATGTCAACCATGGGGTTTACAGCTTATGAAAATGGAAGACAACGGGCAAGGGCAAGGGCAAGAGAAGAGATTTTGTAGTTAAAAAAAAAATCTGGTTTCTTCCTCTGATCAACCTGAGCAGCAATTGAGCAAATCCTTAACCTCTGGAAGTGCAGTTTAACACCACTAGGGGATGACTCAAGTCAGTGTATGTAAAGCACCTAGGACACAGTTAGGTGGTTCAGGTAGATACTTAATTTTAAAAAGTTAAAAAAAAAAAGATTCCAATAAACTGATTTCATATTACACTGTACCAGAGGACCGAGAATATGAGCTTAGACAGTGTATTACTAAAGGATATAAGAAAATCTTTGATGACAAATTTATCCTTGGTGGTGGGAAAAAAGCCTTTGCCATGCTTTTTAGGAGGTCATTTTGTTAGGCCTGAGGATTGTAAAACAAGTTGTTTAAAATCATGATATAAATTATGTATCACAAGAATTGAATATTCAAGTTTTATTAAATTAATTGATTTCAAGAGAATGTTTCTTTGAATTGAGGCCATAACTCTGTTAGTTTTGCTCCTTGAGAAGAACATCAGCCAGAAAGATTGGAAAACAGAGTAGATTGAAATAGTTGCTAAAGATGCCATTAAAATTAAGAGACAGTGACCTGACTGCTTTGTAGCCTTTGGTCTGGCATCAGGCTCTCTCTGAGAATGTGAGGTTAAAGCCTACATGTTCCTCATAAAGTTTCTAGACCCTAAGGAAACTGACTTTTGCATTAAGGTCTGGAATCTTTTCCTGTTATTACTCCTCCTTTAGACTATAATGACCACCCAGTTAATGCCTGAGATCTCAAGAGCCCAGAACAATTTATCCAATTTTTACCACCAGATGAACTGACATCCAGAGGTAAGTGTGTAAGGAGATGTACACTGTGCCAAAAAGCTTTGTTTCTCTCTCAATAGTCTGGGAGTTATGGGCAGTCGGTGGCAGTTCCAGTACCACGTAGTGCCATGGCATACAGGGCCAGAGATACAGAATTTAACACAGAGGAAAATTCTGCCTCCACTTCTCCTTTGGAGAATTCCCCGAGTAACTATCACAATAATATGTGGCCAGAAACATGTGGTCTGGGCTGAAGCATAACACTTTGAGAACACAATATTTAAATGGTTGTGATCATTTTAAGATGAGCAAGATTTTAAAGCAAAATGTAATATTATGGTTTCTGGTTACCAATGGATGCAAGCAACACAACTCTCACCTTCCCAATGCTAACTGGTAAAAAGATACAGTCCATTTCTATGTTTTTATTTCTTTTTTTTTTTCATTAAAAATCATGTATGTATTACTTTGATAATCAGAAAGAGAAAATAAGGGGCACCTGGGTGGCTCAGTCAGTTAAGCATCTGCCTTCAGTTCAGGTCTTGATCCCAGAGTCCTGGGATCGAGCCCCGCATGGGCTCCCTGCTCAGCGGGGAGCCTGCTTCTCCCTCTGCCTGCTGCCCCCCCTCCCCACGCCCCCAGCTTGTGATCTCTCCCTTGCTCACTTTCTCTCTCTCTCAAATAAAGAAATAAAATCTTTAAAAAAGAGAAAATAATAAAATCATTATTATTGATCCATTAAAACTGGCTTTGTTTCTAAGAAAATTTCACCCATCTCCTTAAATCATGATTACATGTGAGTTTGGTAATACTGACAACAGTTCAGGGATAACAATGGACTCAACAAAGAAGTAAGGATATCTGCTTTAGATATTACTTGGCAACAAAAACAGTTTGTTTCCTTGCTTGCTTATTTATTTGGACATCCATCAATCCATCCATGTGTAGGGTGGTGATGAGGCCTTTGTTAAATTGTAGCACAACAAAAAATATACATCACACTGTTCTATCAAAATGGCTGAAGGGCCCGCAGAGGGGTCCATTGAGTATGTCTTTGGCTAGCAGTTGGATCCGTTAATTTATACAAGATCTGGGGCACCTGGGTGGCTCAGTCATTAAGCATCTGCCTTTGGCTCAGGTCATGATCCCAGGGTCCTGGGATCGAGCCCCGCATCGGGCTCCCTGCTCCACGGGAAGCCTGCTTCTCCCTCTGCCACTCGCCCTGCTTGTGTTCCCTCTCTCGCTGCGTCTCTCTCTGTCAAATGAATAAAAAAAAAAAAAACTTTAATTGATATAAGATCTAGACAGTTTCTTCCTTCCCCCCTCCCTCCATCTTTTTTTCTTTAACTTTTTATGTTGCAATAATTTTAGATTTAAAGGTATGTGGCAAACTAATGCAGAGCATTCACATATATCCTTTGCCACACGTTCCCTAATATTAAAAATTTACAGAATCATTACATAATTATCAAAATCAGGAAATTAACATTGATATAATACTCTAAACTAAACTAAAAAAAGTACCAGTTTTTTCATTACTATCTTTTTATGTTCCAGGAAATGATCCAGGATCGCAAATTGCATTTAGTTGTCTGTTTCCTTAGTCTCCTGCAATTGAGACAACTCTTCAGTCTCCTTGTTTGTCATGACCTGGCATTTTAGATAAGTACTGGCTAGTTATGTTGTAGCATGTCCCTCAATTTGGGCTTATCTAATATTTGCTAATGATTAAATTAAGGTTATACATTTTGGCAAGAATACTACAAAAAATGTTATTGTGTCTTTTATGGTACATCATGTTGGGAGTATATCATGCTGATATGTCTTATTATTGGTGTTAACTTTGGTCTCTGGGTTACAGTGGTGTCTGCTGGGTTTCTCCACATAAAATTACTATTTTTCACTTTGTAATTAATAAGGTGGATACTACTTAAGACTATGCAAACATTTTTTTCTTCAAATTTTTGCCTACTGGTTTTAGAATTTGTCAAGTTTTTTTTCTGCAGTAATTACTACCATAGTGTTTGTCTATGGTGATTTTCTATTTCCTTAGTGCCATCTATATTTTTCAAAATTGGAAGTCATCTCTAACAAAGAGCTGTCCCTTTCTTTCCATTTATATATTTATTTTAATTACTTACATTGATATGGACTCACGGATATTGTGGGAGGCTGAAAAATGGCCCCTCAAAAGATACTCACATCCTGGTCCCTGGAACCTATAGGTGTTTTTATTATATATAAATACACCTATTTTATATATATAATAAAAACACCTATTTTATTATATATATATATATATATATATATATATATATATATACACAGCCAAATGTGATTATATGAAGAATTTTAAGAGGAGAGGACTAACCTATATTATCAGGTAAATCCGAAATTCAATGATACGTATCCGTCAGAGAGAAACAGAGATTTTCCTGCTTTCTGCCCATTTCTCAGCCACCTCCTACAGGTAACAAACTACTTGAATTTCAGTTTTGTTCTTTCTGTATTTATTTTGCACAAACAAGAAGATAGATGTAGTGTATTAACTCTCCCTGTTTCTTGCAAGAAGCATAGGATACTATCAATGTTCTTTTGCAATTTGTTTTTTTCACTTAACAGTATATCATGGAAGTCACCTCCATATCATTTCTCAAAGAACATTTGTATAGTACTCCATTTTGTGAATGTAATATAACTTATTCAATCACTCTCCTATATGTATTTAGATAGTTTCTAATATTTTACAATTATAAACAATATTGGAATGAATAACTATATATATAACTCTCTCTACATAAATATAACTCTGTATAACTGTATATATATTATCTGAGGTTTATCTTCAGGGTAGAGTCTTAGAAGTAGAATCGCTAGGCAGGAAGGTAATTGCTCGATATGTAGTTTTGGTCAGTATTACCTAAATTCCTTTCAGGCAGTCAGGCTCCAGAGCCCATGATCAATACTATCAACTATGTAATGCAGTGGCTAAGAGTTTGATTTTCTAAAATACAGATTATTTATCTGGAAACATTTAAAAAAAAAAATCCAAACAGCAGAACTGTACAAAAAGATATTTTAAAATATCTATCGACTTTTTCATAAGATAATTGTAACAATTTAATAATGACTTGCTACACTGTTCAGTGTGTGATGATGGTATAATCCACCAGCTTGTGAAAATTTTGTTGAGTGAATTCTTTGTGGACTAATGTATTTAATACAGACTAGCGTGTGGGTCACAGAAAATGAAAACAGTGAATCATCTTAGTGATATTAGTAAGTTCCTTGTTGGCTTAAATATTTAGTATTGAATTGCAATTATGTTAATATAAATAATATATTCAATTTCTTTGCCATTGTCATATAAGACAACAATAAACCCAAGAATGCATTCAGAAAATGCCTGGGGCTAGAGCAAGACTTTTCAAATATTTATCTCCTTTGCAGTTACAAATGTCTAAGTTTGGGAATAACTGATTAATCAGATCAGGAGAGGACCTGGAAGAAATAGATAAATATTTGTCATTGCATTAAATGATTGCATCATAATTGGTGAATAAGGCCCTCAGGTCCCTCTAATCGTGTTTCTTTTGTAACACACGGAACTAACACACTGGGAAAGTAATGTGGAAAGAGAAAACAGCATCCATCTCAGGAGACCAAAGATAGCACATGAGCAACCTGGTATTAAAAGAAACACAAATCAAATAGGAAGCCCAGGGTGAAGGAAATGTAGCATGATACTGAGAAGTCAGCAGGCTGTGTTCAGCAATATGAAACAATCCACTTGGTGCTTTCAAAACTTATCATGAAAAATGTTAAGTGATCCGAGGGTATTTTTACTGTGGATGGTAGAAATGTTTATTATATTGAGGCTGTATGGAAGAAGTATAAACAATATAGCCTGTAGAAGAGAGTTATAATACTTTACTTGAATGGTTAAACCAGAATTCAAGGAGAATTCTGAACATATGGCCAGTTATTAACTGCTCGTAACTTAAGATTTAGCTTCTCTAATAGCATGTACCATAAAATAATTCCAAAGTTTCCCTGAAATATCCCTGAGGCTTAAAACAAATATAAATATATCACTTGGGTCCCTACATACAACAATAATGATTAGAAATATATTTATTTGATGTTTTTTTTTATTTTGGTTAAAATTAATCTGTTAAAAATATTCTATCGATTCTCCTTCACTGCTGGTGATCATGTACATTTGTATAATCAATTTGGTTATATTTAGGAATATTGAAGATGGACATAACCTGGCACAGCAATATCACTTTAGGATATAGTCTAAATATATCCCAGATATGGTACAAGAAGGTTCCTCCAAGAATGTTTGTTTTAGCATTTCCATAATGGTGAAAAATTGGAAACCATTTTAATGTCCAGCAACAGGACAATAGATGAATATGTTGTAATATATTCATATAGTTAGAATACTATATACTAATTAAATTAATAAAAACTATATAAATCATTTAAATTAAATGATTTTTAAATCATATTTAAATATAAATATTTAAGAAAGAAGTTGTAGAGTTATGAATATAGTATGATACTATTTATAGAAATTGTAAAATATGCCCCAAAGAATACATACCTGTTTATGGACACTTGTATATGTTGTTTAACATTAAAAAAATCTGCATAGGAATTATAAATAAAAATTAAGGGGGTGCTTACCTCTAGGGAAGTGGAAAGGAAAGTGAATGGAGTTCCTTTGAACTACCTAAAGGGCTTCAGTTTGTCTCAGCATTTTGTTCATTTAAAAACCTGATATGAGTATGAAAAAACATCGAAAGGATTAGTAGGTGATACTTATTATGGTAACAGTAATGTTTAAAACTTCCTCTAGTTTAAAATATTTTAAAATAAAAAATATTCTTTAAAAATTCCCTTCAGTCAGGGTTTCCTGCATGGTTCAGTCTGTTAAGCCTCTAATTCTTGGTTTCGGCTCAGGTCATGATCTCAGTGTTGTGAGATCAAGCCCTGTGTCAGGCTCCACACTCAGCAGGGAGTCTGCTTGAGATTCTATTTCTCCCTCTCCCACTGCCCCTCCCCCCCTAAAAATAAATAAATAAATCTTAAAAAATGGTTTAAAGAGTCAATTCACTTCACTCAATATTTTTGGCCTACTCCCACACACTCAGTTCATTTCCCATAAAATTAGAGGCTCTAGGTAAAATACAGGCACACTTGTATAGGAAATTTTAGGTTACATAGAACTTGCTTTTTTTTCCACCAGTTAAATTTCTTTCTATGAGAACTACATTAATTTCTATTTCAGTTCTTTTTTCTGAAATTAGAATTGATTAGTTGCAATTACCTGTTTTTATATATCATATTCTCGTCATTGATAGTAGTTAGTAGATAACCCACAATAGATCATTTTTGTAGTAATAACTATATGCAGTAAAATTTGGGGGTGATCTCAAAGGTTGAAATCAAATAATGATTGGTGTCTATTTATATATATCTATACCCATTTATCGGTGTGTGTGTGTGTGTGTACACTCACACTATGTGTGTGTGTAATGTATAATCCATATGTGTGTATGTGTCTATGTATTGCCAACCAGTGGTTTTTGTGTGAAATAGTCTAGGAATCAGTTTTAGGATGGAAAGAAACCAACTTCTACTATTTAAAAATGTATATTACACAAAGAAGATAATAATTATGAGGGTAGTATATCAATATATAAAGATGAAAGGAACAAAACTAAATTAGTAGAATGTCTAACATTTAGGGAATCATTCATTAAGAACTTTTATTAAACTTGGAAAAAACTTTCTGCCTGGCTGGCTCAGTTGGTAGGATATGTGACTCTTGATCTCAGGGTTGTGAGTTCAAGTTCCACATTGGGTATAGAGCCTACTTAAACAACAACAACAGCAGCAGCAGCAGCAGCAGCAACTAATTTAGTAATGTTTAAGGTACAAATCTGAAAAAAAAAAAACTTTATAGAATAAAGTCACTAGCTCAGTTAAAGAGAATGAAAAAATACAGACATCATACTGCTATGCTTAATTGAGTGAAATTTGATATATCCAATTACAGTGATGTAAAACATTTTAAGTTATAAATTATATGTGATTGTATTACTCCTTTTAATAAGATTGTAACCATAAGTTTTGTTTTTTTTTAAAGATTTATTTATTTATTTTAGAGAGAGAGAGAGCACAAGCAGGGGGAGGGGCAGAGGGAGAGGGAGAGAGAATCTCAACATGGGGCTCAATTTTGCCACCCTCAGATCATGACCTGAGCCAAAACCAAGAGTCATACACTCAACTGACTGAGTCACCTGGGCACCACCGTAACCACAAGATTTTTAATATAAAGTCCATGCAATTCTTTTTATGCCTGAGACTTTATTCTGTGTATCTGAATATCATCTATGAAAAAAGATTATTTTTTAATATTTAAATGTATGCTTAATCAATTTTGTTTTCCATTTGGGAATTGGTTGCTAGCAATTTTTTAAAAAAATATTTTATTTATTTATTTGACAGAGAGAGAGCACAAGCAGGGAGAGCAGCAGGCAGAGGGAGGGGGAGAAGCAGGCCCCCTGCAGAGCAGAGAACCCAATGCAGGTATCGATCCCAGGACCCTGGGATAATGACCTGAGCCAAAGGCAGACGCTTAACCGACTGAACCACCCAGGTGCCCCGGTTGCTAGCAATTTTTAATCATCAACTTATATGGCTACAACACATGAAAAGATGCTCAACAACACTCATCATCAAAGAAATACAAATCAAAAGCATGATGAGATACCACATCACATCTGTCAAAATGGCTAAAATTAACAACACAAAACACAACAGTGGTTGGCTAGGATGTGAAGAAAGGAGAACCCTCCTGCATTGTTGGTGGGAATGCAAACTGGTACAGCCACTCTGGAGAACAGTATGGAAGTTCCTCAAAAAGTTAAAAATAGAAAACTACCCTATGATCTAGCAATTGCACTCCTAGGTATTTTCCCAAAGGATACAAAAATAGAGATTTGAAGGGGTACATGCACCCCCAGGTTTATAGCAGCATTATCAACAATAACCAAAGTATGGAAAGAGCCCAGGTGTCCATCAGCTGATGAATGGATAAAGAAGGTGTGGTATATATAGCCAATGGAATATTACTCAGCTTTCAAAAAGAATGAAATCTTGCCATTTGCAATGACATAGATGGATAAACCTATCAGAGAAAGACAAATACCATATGGTTTCACTCAAATGTGGAATTTAGGAAACAAAACAGATGAGTATGTGGGAAGGGAATAAAGAGAGAGAGAGAGAGGGAACAAAACCATAAGGGACTCTCAATGATAGAGAACAAACTGAGGCTTGATGGAGGGAGGTGGGTGGGATGGGCAAAATGGGTGATGGGTATTTTTTTTTTAAGATTTATTTATTTATTTATTCATGAGAGACAGAGGAGGAAAGAGAGAGAGAGAGAGAGAGAGAGAGAAGCAGAGGGAGAAGCAGGCTCCCAAGGAGCAGGGAGCCCGATGCGGGACTCGATCCCAGGACCCCGGGATCATGACCTGAGCCGAAGGCAGACGCTTAACCATCTGAGCCACCCAGGCGCCCCGGGTGATGGGTATTAAGGAGCACACTTGTTATGATGAGCACTGGGTGTTGTATGTAAGTGATGAATCACTAAATTCTACTCCTGAAACCAATGTTATATTATATATTAACTAACTACTAAGAAAAAACTAACTAAAAACTAAGAAAAAAAATCATCAACCTAAAATTCAATATTGGAGGTATGTACTATTACATTTAAGAAATGCTATACTTCATTTGCTAGCATTTCAAGTTTGAAGAAGCTTAGATTTTCATCCATATTGTGGTTCATAATTTGAAGTATGTAGATAGGTACATATTTTAGTTCCTAGAAGTTTTTACAAGATAAATGTTGTTTATATACAGGCAATACTCATTTCGTTTAAAAATCATAAAACTGAATACAAACTATTGTTCATTGTGTAAAGGGATATTACCAAGAGATAACAAAGGTATTATGTCTGGAGGTAGAGTAGTAATTAACTGAAGGTGACAATGTGTGTAGCCTTAATTCCATATACACAACATATAGAAGAAATTTAGCCATGAGGGAATAATGGTACCAGACATACCATCCAAAGTTAACAAATAAAAAGATGGGAAAAATTTACTTAAAAAGAACCTGTTTTCAGACATTGGAAAACAACATAAAACTGTATTCATTAGGGAAAGGAAGAAAATGAACTCTAAATACAAACACACAATAAGTTAATAATAAAAGGGTAAAAAAAACTATACCATGCAAACACTAAACATAAGAGGGTTGAACTGAATATATTAATACCAGTCCAAGTCAACTTTAGGAAAAGGAACATAGCCAGAGATGAAGATAGACATTTTATAAGGATAAAGTAATTAATTCATCAAGAAGACGTAACAATCCTAAATAATATGCAAGAAAAAACAGCTTCCAAATACATGAAGCCAAATTTGACAGACCTGAAAGAGAAACAGACATCTCTACAGTTAGAGTCAGAGACTATATAGCAGTCTTCTCTCTGTATTTGACAGAACAAGTAGAAGGAAAAATCAGAAATAATCTAGAGGATGTGAACAACATTATTACATAACATGACCTAACTGACATACAGAGAATACCCCATCCAACAAAGACAAAACACATGGAACATTCACCAAAATAAATATATATGGGAACATGAAACATACTGCACAAATTTAAAAGTGTGGAAATTATACCAAAAGTGTTTTATGACACATACATAAAAGATATACAAATCTTTTGTATGAAGTAAAACTGTCTTTATTTTCAGAAAATGTAAACACAGAAATTCTTGATCTAGGAAAAAGGCCGCTAGAACAAATATTTGAATTTAGCAAAAAAGATCAATGTATAAAATTCAGGTAAATCTTTATATTCTAGCAATAAAAACATGGAAAACAATAGTATTTACAATAACATCTAAAAATTGAATTAGATACAAATAACAAAAAAAGTGGAAATTCCCAAAATATTTAGAAATTAAACATTATAGTCTATAAAGTGCATGGATAAAAAGCTCAAGGAGGATTAGAAAATATTTTACACTGAAAAATATTGCAAACATAGTGTAACAAATTTGTGGAATACAGCTAAGGTGGTGCTCAGGGAAAAATTTATATATTTAAATGTTTAATTAATAAAGAAAAATGCCTAAAAGTATTGTTCTAAGCCTTTAAGGGGAGGGAGGCAGGGAGGGAGGGAAGGCAGGCAGGCAGGAAGGAAGGAAGGAAGGAAGGGAGGGAGGGAGGGAGTAATGTAAATAATAAGGTGAAAATTATATTGATAAGAGTGGAAAAATGAACTTGAGTAAACAATAGAGAAAATTAATGAAACCAAAAGCTAGCTCTATACCAAGAAAGTGTTTTACTGTATGTAAATTTAAAAAATTAAAATGAATACAAATTTCTAATGCTTAAATCAGTACCTTGACAAGCATTTTATAATAACGTTATAGTTCACTAACTATTACACATATCTTATAATAGACTTCCCACTTCTTTGGAAATGACATGTTTATAGAGGAATTCTGCCCAGCCTGATCATTACCACCACCTACCCAGTTGGATTCAGGCACAGCTTTGGCAGAAAATGACAGCCAAGGATTTTGTTACCTTTTAAGATTTGAGTCTTAAAAGCCAGTGCTTCACTTACTAATAAAATACTTGTAAAGAATCTGTTGGATTACTGATGACAAAGAATTTTATGTGTTTTTATTGGATTCCCACTATTTCTCTGAATAGGATAAAGCAAATAATATAATCCCACTTTATGGAGAAAAGTGAGGCTTAGAGAAATGAAATGATTTATCTAAAGACAGTGAGGATAACTAGAGGAGACTCAATTTTGACCTTTAATGCCAAGCCTTGTTTTCTTTCCACTTCATTATGTGGTAACTTTCTAAAGAATCCTGACTAGTCCAACCTGGTCAATGAATGTTGGTTCAGTTCCCAAGAAAGAACCAACCAGGTGACCTGTAGATAATGCGAGAGAAGCAAAGAATATATTCTTTACCCTCTAGAGTTTTAAAACACAACTGGATATTTGAACAAAAATAAGTAGGAGGGTGGTGGGAAAGAACATTCCACAAACACATAAGGGCTATTTTTCATGTATTTGCTTATTTTTTTCCCTTGGTCGACTTAACTACTGCTATTCATAATAACATGGATGAATCTCACACATATATATGTAGTTAAAGAAGCCAGGCAAATAAAAGTGTATTTTATATGATTCCACTTATATGAGATTCCAAACCAGGCAAAGCTAACCGAAGTTGGTAGAAGTTAAAAGAATGGTTAACTTTGGAGAAATACTGACTGGAAGATGTGAAGAGAGAGGCTTCTGGTTATGGGTAATACTCTATATCTGAACCTAGTCTGTGGCTATATGAGTGTATTCATTTGTAAAAAAGTTCATGAGGGATATATCTAAGACTTGTGCACTTTACTATATGTACACTTTAATTTTTAAAAAGTTTACAAAAACCTATTTTTTGAAGTAGATCTGAAAATCCTCAAGGTAGACTGATGAAGAAAATAAGAACATATACAAGTGATCAGTATCAGGAATAAGAAAGGGAACATTACATAGTTCTAAAAGTCATTCAAAATAGTAAGGGAATGAATAATTTTTATCAATAACTTTGGTGAATTAGATGAAATGGACAAATTTCTGGAGAGAAATAAATTTACAAATTACCATAAGTGACACAAAAAGAAATGGAAAATGTTGCCTCAAATTTATTAAAGAAACTGATTTCATAACTAAAAAGTCTCCCTTATAAGTATAACTTTATGCCTGTAGGCATAAAGCCTCAATGGCAAATTTCACCCAACATTTAAGAAATAAAAAATTCAATGTACAGGCGTACCTTGGAGATAGGGTGGGTTTAGTTCCAGACCACCAAAATAAAACCAATATCACCATAAAGTGAGTCAGATGAATTTTTTCGTTTCCTGGTGCACATAAAAGTTATGTTTACACCATATTGTTGTCTATTAAGTATGCAATAGCATTATGTCTAAAAAAACAATGTATATGCCTTGATCAAAAAATATTTTATTGCTAAAAAATGCAAACGAGCATCCAAGGTTTCAGTGAGTCATAATCTTTTTGCTGGTGGAGGGTCTTGCCTTAATGTTGATGGCTGCTACGTGATCAGGGTGATGATGAAGGTTGGGGTGGTTGTGATAATTTCTTAAAATAAGACAACAATGAAGTTTGCTGCATTTATTGACTCTTCCTTTCACAGTTTTCCTGTAGCATGTGATCTTGTTTGATAGCATTTTATCCACAGTACAACTTCTTTCAGGATTGGAGTCTACCCTCTGCTTTATCAACTAAATTTATGTCATATTCTAAAGCCTCTGTTGTCATTCAACAATCTTCATGGCATCTTCACGAGGAGTAGGCTCCATCTCAACAAACCACTTTCTTTGCTCATCCATAGGAAACAATTCCTCATCTGTTCAAGTTTTATCATAAGATTGCAGCAAATGAGTCACATCTCCAGGCTCCACTTCTAATTCTAGTTCTCTTCCTGTTTCCATCACATCTGTAGTTACTTCCTCCACTGAAGTTTTGAACCACTCAAAGCCATTCATGAGGGTGGGAATAAACATCTTCCACACTGCTGTTAATGTTCATATTGTGATCTCTTCCCATGAGTCATTGATTTCTTAATGGCATCTAGAATGGTGAATCCTTTCTGGAAGGTTTTCAATTTACTTTGCCCAGATCTATCAGAGGAATCACCATCTACGACAGCTATAGCCTTGAAAAATGTATTTCTTAAATAATAGAACTAGAGAGTCAAAATTACTCCGAATCCATGGGCTGCAGAGTGGATGCTGTGTTAGCAGACATGAAAACAACACGAGTTTCATTGTACATTCCCATTAAAGGTCTTGAGTGACTAGGTGCATTGTCAATAAAAAGTAGTATTTTGAAGGGAGTATTTTTCCTGAGGAGTAGATCTCAACAGTAGGTTTAAAATATTTAGTAAATCATGTTGTAAACAGATGTGGTGTCATCCAGGCTTTGTTGTTGGAATGACAGAGCACAGGCAGAGTATATTGAGCATAATTTTTCAGGGGCCTAGGATTTTCAGATGGTAAGTGAGCACTGGCTTCAACTGAGTCACCAGCTGCATTAGCCCCCAGCAAGAGAGTTAGCCTGTCCTTTTAAGATTCAAAGCCAGGCATTGACTTCCCTTTGTAACTATGAAAGTCCCAGATGGCATCTTCTTCCAATAGAAGTTTGTTTCATCTACATCAAAACTTGGTAGTTTAGATTATTTTAGCCAGAACTTCTGGATAACTTGCTGCTTCATCTTGCACTTTTATGTCATGGAGATGGCTTCTTTCCTTAAATCTCATGAATCAACCTCTGCTAGTTTCCTACTTTTCTTCTGTGGTATCTTTACCTCTCTCAGCCTTCATAGAATTGAAGAGAGTTGGGTTTTGCTCTAGATTATGCTTTGGATTACGGGAATGTTATGGCTAGTTTGATGTTTTATCCAAAAGATCAGTTAAAACTTTCTCCATATCAGCAATAAGGCTGTTTTGCTTTCTTATCATTCATGTGTTCACTGGAGTAGCCCTTTTAATTTCTTTCAAGAAGGCTTCCTTTGCATTTACAACTTGGCTAACTGGTGTAAGAGGCCTAGGTTTCATCCTATCTTGGCTTTTGGCATGCCTTCTTACTAAGTTTAATCATTTCTAGCTTTTAATTTAAAGTGAGAGACATGAAACTCTTCCTTTCACCTGAGCACTTAAGGCCATCGTAGGGTTATTAATTGGCCTACAGTCAATATTGTTGTGTCTCCAGGAACAGGAGGGCCCAAGGAGAGGGAGAGAGATGGAGGAATGGCAGGTCAGTAGAACAGTCAGAACATGCACTAACATTTATAGATTAAGTTCACTCTCTTAGATGGCCACAGTTTGTGGTACTTCAAAAGAATTACAGTAGTAACACCAAAGATCAATGATCACAGGTCACCATAACGAGTATAATAATGAAGAAATTTGGGAAATATTGTGAGAATTACCAAAATGTGACACAGAGTCATGAAAAACAAATGCTGTTCGAAAAATGGAGCCAAAAGATTTGCTCGATGTAGGGCCAGCACAAAAACCTTCAATTTGTGAAAAATGCAGTATCTGCAAAGCACAATAGAGCAAAGCACAATCAAACAAGATATGCTTCACTTTTAATATAGAAGTTTGTTTCTGAACTTGATATATTTTATTATTTTATTAGTAGTAGCATTTATATTATCTCACAAGATAATTGACCACTTGTGATTTGTAACTTTATTAATGGCATCAATAAACAATTTAACTTTGATTTGTGTTTAATCACACACCTGAACATAAAAGTATGATCAGAAAATTTTGAAATGGTTTATCTTTGGTAATTTTTAATAGATTCCTAAGATATGAACTTGGTATATGAATAGGAATTACAGAGATCACTATCTTATGAAAAATATATCCTACCACCTGAAAAATGAATCTAGCATTTGCTAAAACAGGTGAAAAAAGGTATTATGCCTAAGTCCTTTCTTTTGCTCTGTTTATAATCTGCATAGAATTGAGCAGCTTTGTGCAATCATGGTAATTTCTTGGAAATGGAAGTTGGACTGGCACATAATGTAATTCTGTTCATAGCTGTAGTTTTGTTCTGAAACACAGTTAATTTCAGAATAGTTCAAGAAGGGTAAAGTTTTCAAAATATCTTTGAACTTGGGAGAAAATCAGGATGGCCAAAAGATAATCAGTTGTGTCAGGTTAGGGAAGTAATTGGTTTAAGAAATTAAGTAGTGAAACCAAATAGAGTATATTTCAAGCTAAAGGCAGTGCTAAACACGGGCATCGAAATACAAGTGTTCGTCTGAATGTGAATCTTTATACTTACGATAACTCTGTCTGCATTAAATACATTGCTTGCTATGCTTGAGAAAAGGTGGAAAGCTTTGCCTTTGTATCACAAATGTCACCAAATACAATGGGCTTTTTACAAAGAATGGAAAAGAATAGCAGAAAACCAAGCATTTTAAGAATCAGAGTTCAGGGGAATGAAGAGATAGCATAGAGGATGTATAGATGAAAAAATAATCACCTCTATTACCTTGGAGTCTCCTGATAATGACCAGCATTGTTTTAAAGTTCAGACTCCATGCCAGTCACTCATATGTGTTTCCTGTAACTTACTAATCATCACAAGCACTCTGTGTGATAGGAACTTTTATTGTCATCATCTCTATTGGAGAGAAAATGTGAGTGACTTGCCCAACATCATATAAAAGTAAGTTGTGAAGGTGGGATATGAACCTTGACACTATAGATCCAAAAGCCCATATGTTTACCACTAGGCTTTCTCCTCTTACGTCTCCCTACTCTATCTCCCTGAGCAATGAGTGAGGGGCTCTCTCAAAGGCCTCTTAGAACAGCATACTCTAAACACCCAGAATCTAGCTGAGACCATGGAGGGAAGATGGGGAAGGGGATTCTGCACAGTAGTGGGAGCTATAAGGCTCTTCTGATGAATGATGTGTGTATTTCTTCTGGGCATCAGGGTCCAATTGGGAGATATGGGTTAATCTGCTACTACAGTCAGTGGAAAAAAGTGTACATCATAATTCATAATTATTTGCTATGAGGACAATATAGAGGATTATAGTTCTAACCTGACATGATCAAGTAGGTAGGTACTATTTGAGGCAAGTATGTATCCAAAATGGAAAGAAAGCATAGCCTTACCCTATACTCTTTTCACTATGGACTAATAACCATTTACACTGACTTGTATGGAACAAGTACAGTGTTGGAAGAGGTCAAGGATGTATCTCTAAAGATTCTGAAGGCAAACAAGAAAATAAAGACCTTAAACTCTGGAAGGAATTTGTAATGTTATAAAAACTGATTTCTGTATAATGGTTTATAAAAATAGATTCATGCCTAGGAAAAAAAACACCTCTTCATGAATGTGACTGTTTTTTGTGTTTGGTAGCAAAATCATTAAAAACAATAAAGTACACTTATTCATTATTTATTCCCAGGATGAAGTACAATGCATGGTACAAAGCACATATTCTAATCTATATTGCTTACAAGCTCATGGAAATGTGGTTGCCAGGGACTGGTGGGGGAGAATAGAGAGATGTTGGTCAAAGGTACAAATATCCAGTTATAAGATGAATAAATTCAGAGCATCTAATGGATAAGCACAGTAACTATAGTTAACAATACTATATTATATATTTGAAAGTTGCTAAGAGAGTAGATCTTAAATGTTCTCACCACAGACACACAAAGGGTAATTATATGAGGTGATACAGGAGTTAAGTAACCTTATTGTGGTAATCATTTAGCGATACATACATGTATCAAATCATCAGGCTATAGACCCTAACTTTATTTAAATTTTTTTTTTAAAGATTTTATTTATTTACTCATGAGAGACAGAGAGAGAGAGAGAGAGAGGCAGAGGGAGAAGCAGGCTCCCAAGGATCAGGGAGCCCGATGCGGGACTCGATCCCAGGACCCTGGGATCATGACCTGAGCCAAAGGCAGACGCTTAACCATCTGAGCCACCCAGGCGCCCCACTTTATTTAAATTTATATGTCAATTATATTTCAATAAAGCTAGAAAAAATAATATAGGAAAAATACATATCTGGTTTAAAATGATTAGCAGAGTAAGAGATGAAAAAATAAAATAATTTACAGATTGAAGCCAGGAATTCTTGGAGAGCAGATTAAAACACACACACACACACACACACACACACACACACCTCATCTCTTTAGAAGAGTAGAGGCTAGTCATATTTCTTTCATGTTAAATAGAGCAAATATTTGATAAATATATATGTTATAATCCATACTAGCTTATGAAATCCAACAGCAAAATTGAGTAGGTCTCATAAGACTATTGAATTTGTGGAGAGAGCTGGGGAAGAAAAAAATTGCATGAAGGATATGTAACAGAAAGAGAAGAGAAATCTATATGGAAGAGGTTTTGGTAGACTGAGTATCATTGCTGACTGGCCTGCTGTAACTTCCCCTGTGAGTTTGTCAGAAATGCAGAATCCCAGGCACCAGTTTAGACCTACTGAATCAGAAACTGCATTTCAGCAAGATTCCAGGGTGATTTATATGCCCGTTTACTTTTCGATAAGCACTGAGCTAAAGACATCAAGCCTTTTCTCAAAGGATTCTATAAGAATCCTATAGCCATTGCTTAACTCTCAACCGAGGAAGCAAAAGTACAACGCTGCTTATCTATCTTACTAAGTCACATTAATCCAGAGAGGAGAATGACAAAATGTCTGAATTTAATTCACCCTGGGTTATTGGCTTTTAATGCCTAAGTGGAAAAATCAAATAAATTTGAGGGACTTGAAAAAGTTTCTCAGTGATCAGTATCCCAAATGGCTGTAGTTGTGTCAGACTATAGAGTTTTTCAGACTCCAAAGATTGAGCTGTGGATTTTGATCAGTTTCTGGGTCAGGGCTATATAGTTAAGGCATCTGGTGAAGCAATCTGAAAGACCTTTCTTTATTAGGAAAAGTTAGCTGCAAAAAAAGCTAGTGAGAGGCTTCAAGGCGTTATTTACAATGGGCCAAGAATAAGAATTGTGACTTGTTGCTTTTTGCCTGAAGACAGAAATTGCTTGGAGGGAAATTTCCCAGCTGTAACTAAATGCCTCCATAATATCCCTCAAGCAATTTAGTTTTCCCAAAATTTGTGACAAATCTTATTTCTTTTTATTATATTTATAAATCACATCACTGTTAATGAAGATTATTTTGAATATTGAAAGGACAGTCTTGTTTCTTGAAGAATAACTAAAATTTATTTTTCATTCCACTTAGAAATAAAGTGACTGACTTTTACTTTATCCTTTGCTAAGTGTCATAAATATATAAATCAAATGGATTTCTTTTTTCCCCTGAGGCTTACTTAAGTCAAGGTCAAAAAAAAAAAAAAAAAAAAGGCAAGGAAAAAGCTGTATTCCTCCCCTGTTTTTGATCTGGTGAAAGTCCCAAAATGAAATTAATATTGATTTACACTAAGAAAGGACAGATGTTTTAGGTGGGTATATATGTTTATAATAGGCCTATTATTGATGGATGGTAAATACAGGCACATCACTAGAAAGTGGAATTGTGTATCAGTCACAAAAAGAAGAAAGCAGAAATTTAATTTTGTAAGGCTTCAGGCCATAACTAAATCAAATTGTTTTTCCTCCACAGTAATTCAGACCACATAAACAATCAGTATGACTACTGGAATCACATGTATGACTTTGTCTGTATGTGCACAATCTAGGCATTATCTTTATCTATAGCCATCTACGGTAGGCAGAATACTGGTCCCTGGAGATGTCCATGTCCTAATCCTTGGAAGCTATAAATTTGTTAAGTTACATGGCAAAGGGTAACTAAGGTTGCAGTTGGAATAAAGAGTGCTAATAAACTGACACTAAATAAAGATTATCCTACATTATATGGGTGGGCATAATATAATATAATCATAACAATACTTAAAAGTGGAAGTGGGAGGCAAAAGCGAGAGCCAGAGAGACAGTAGCGTGAAAGGGACTCAGCTGACATGCTGGCTTTCAGGGTGGAGGAAGAGGGCCATGAGCCAAAGAATGCAGGCATCCATTAGAAGTCGGAAAAAGCAAGAGAATGGGTCCTCCCTTAGAGCCTCTAGAAAGGAACACCCTGATAACACTTAGATCCTAGCCCTGTGAAATCTGTGTTGAACTTCTGATATTCAGAATTAGAAGATTTAAAAAAATTGTGTCGTTTAAGCTGCTAAAAGTATGATATTGTTACAGCAACAATGTAAAATGAATACACCCTCTTACCATGCCTTCTGCTTCCACACTGCAACTACAAAATAATAATAGCTATCATGTAGTATATATTGAGCACCTTCACTGTGTGAGGAACCTAAAATTTATCATTTTAGTTCTCACAAATCTCTGCAAAGAAATTCCTAAATTTATGAATGAAGAAATTAAGCCTATGAAAATTAAATTGTCATCAAGTAATAGTTGAGCAAAGATTTTAACAGAGGTATTTCTAACTTCTTTCAAAGTCTGAAAACGTCCCACTCTATCCTCTGTCTCTTAATCTTGCTTTAGTTGAATTACTCAGACAACTGTGTGAATCATCACTAGATTAGAACAAAAATCAGGAGCTGTGCAGCTATATGTGATTCACTAGAAACAATCCATCACTTTCAGTAGTTAAATAAGTTTATTTTTATAGGATACAGTGACCAAAATCTGTGTACATAGAAATTGAACAAATATGTAACTGTCCTTTGAAGGCTACACTGAGGCTTTGGATTCATAAATATTAATTGTACTGAACCAAAATAATTATTTCAAGTTTTTAACAAATGACCAAAAAGGTCAAATTTATGGCCCAAATGCTATTTTACAGTATCACATGTTCTTTTACAAGAAGGAGAAATATTTTTTCCTAGCTGATATAGTATGCATATATCTCCTTGGGAGACATGTACTACTATGATTACATTAGAATAATAATAATCTATTATTTTCTTTCTTATCAACAAGGTATCGCTCACGCATTATTTTATCTGCAAGGAGTATTTCCTAGTACTCTTCTGTCTTCTGCCAATTTTACCTGTAAACCTGCAAACCTTGCTTTATAATCTGTGATGCTGCTCTGTACTTTCCCTTTACACTTTCTTGTTCCTTTGCTGGAGCTGGGGAGGGGAGCTGGCCAAGGGAGAGATACCAGCGCAGTCTTTATTTTTGCTGAAAGCAGGACAGATAGCTCCGATTAAAAGTCAAGCACTCTTGTTTCCAACAACATCACTGTTTTCCGACAGCTGACTCAAATAGCTCAGCAGGCACTTTCAGTGCCATCTTGCCAGGTATGCGATTTTCACTTGATATGTAATTCAGATCTTGGCCTCTCACTTCCTTAGCTGTCAAAATGCAGGCCTCTGAGAGCAGCAGACTGCTCAGATCCTGGAGGGAAAGGACTGCCGCCCATTCTTCAACAGACCATTAAAGCGAGTCCCATCTGGTAGACTCAGTAGCTTTCTATGTTCCTGTATTGAAGCGGGATGGGAGGACATTAGAGTGGTGGCAAAATTAATGAGGATTTAGTGAGGAGAATAAGCTTTTTAATAATTCAGAACTAACTAGAAATGCTTACTTCTGCTGCATAAATAAAATTTTAGAATGAATTGAAATTGAAATTAAAATAAATTCTTATTCCTATTATTGAACATATACACTTAAAGAATATGTTTATGGTGACTAAATTAATTCTACTTGTGTTCAGGCCAAAAGAAACATGTATTATAAATTATTTTTTTCAATATCTTTGATTCAAAGGCTCTCTTTTTACTTGACTCTAGAAGGTTAAAATTTATTACTCAAATGGAAATGTTTTATAACTGGCATATATTTAAAAATATAAACAAATTTTTAAAGTCTGTTTTTGAGACTCAGGGAAGGCCTGAAATTTTTGAGTGTCAATATGGAGTCCAAGAAATAGACCAACTCTTTCCACCATGTAAAGACAAAAGTAATTATTATGTCTTGTGATGTGTTTATACAGGCACGAGAATACCCAAATCTTTCTTTTCACAAGATGTTAGCTATATTTGAAGACCATCAACCTATTTTGAAGATATACAAATTCTTCCAAACTCCGTTGCTCAAATTTATTTTTGAAAATGAACAACGAACATTTGCAAGGTGACATAATACACACATATTATCAATTTACCAAGAGTAATTTATAAGAAAGGAACAGTTAAATCATCATACTTTAATATTTACTTTATCATATTTCAGAATTGTATTTTTTCAACTGTCTTGCCAAATCAGAATTTAAACTCTCAAGGCAACGGTCTCACCCTGGTATCCTCCTAATGAAATGGCTTCCTTGTGTAAGGAGTCAAAAAGAAAAAGAAAACTACAACAACGTCTATTCTGCTGTTCATGCACAAACACTTCTAGATCTCCCGGGCCCAAATACTTTTGAATCAGATAACAAGCTCCCATAGCTGTGTGCTATTTTGTCCACATTCTTCTTGGAAATCACCACTTCATCACTACTGTCTTCTTGGAAATTCTCCATCATTAAGTCCTCATGGTGTTTATCTTGCTTGTCTTCAACCCAGGAACCATCGTTTTTGCCTAGCCTGGTTGCACTATGGATTTAAAATCTGATCGTCTACCTGCTGCCAATCTGGCATCATCTGGCATGTTGCATTGACATTTGTGTCTCAGAGTTTCATGATGCGTAACTCCAACTTTTGATGTTATTACACTGCCCAAGTCCCCGAGGACACTCTACATCCAGACCCCTCATGTCTGGTGAAAAGAAACAATGTACTGAAAGCTCATGTTGATGTTTTCATTTGCCTTAATGGCTTTGTGAGTGAGTAAATTGGAAAATAATGCTCCTAATGTACTGTTGCTAGGATGGTGTTTAATGGTGTAACACAGGAAATTATTTCTTTTTTTTTTAAGATTTTATTTATTTATTTGAGAGAGAGAGAGAAAGAAACAGCATGAGAGGAGAGAAGGTCAGAGGGAGAAGCAGGCTCCCTGCTGAGCCGGGAGCCTGACGTGGGACTCGATTCCAGGACTCCGGGATTATGACCTGAGCCAAAGGCAGTCGCTTAACCAACTGAGCCACCCAGGCACCCAACACAGGAAATTATTTCAAGAGAGATCCTATGTTCATGTTAGGCCCTAAAATGTAAGTGACTCTTTCTGCCAAAGACACCAGAGTAAAACACCATCATTCCTAGGGGCAAAAAGAAGGCAGAATGTTGTCAGGCTATGTAGGGACAGAGAGGGCTCAAATTTGAAAATGAAAAGCCATTCTTGAAATAATAAGGTAGGCAGACAAAAGGTGATTTTTCACACCTAAAAGCAGGACATTGTAGGGGCCAAGAACAGGCTGCACCAAGATGGGCCACTTTCACATGAACATTATTTTAGGTTAAAAGCAATCAAAATGCAGAAGATTCAGGAAAAGCTCTTTATCTCCCTTTCAATTTCCTGCTTGTACAAGGAAGAGAGCTTTTAACCGAGATTCCTCATTTCCTAAGAAACTTATCAGCATAATAGGACAACTTTGGTTTCCAAACATATCCTTTCACCTTTTTGCTAATGATCTTTCCCTCCTTTGTATCCTCAGACCCCTACACCTTTCCTTAGCTTATATAAGCATCAGGTTGCCTGAATGTCTTTGGAATTTCCATGTCTATGTGGATTCCCTGTACATATGCTATTCAATTTTATTTTCTCCTGTTGATCTGTCTCATGTCAATTTGATTCTTAGTCCATCTAGAAGGATCTTGAAGGGTAAAGGAAATTTTTCCTCCCCAACATCATAATTAGTGAGATTTAAGATCTTGAAATGCAGGCCAAGAACTAGTAATGAGAACCAGTCAAGGAGTGGAACGTTTGAGGCAATAAAGAGGAATATATAGTTCCTGGAAGAAGAAAAAGTCAATGCAGAATCTTTTATCTATATTGGTTAAATTTCTCTAATAAAAAAATCACCAGAGCACCTGGGTGGCTAAGTTGGTTAAGCATCTGACTCTTGATTTTGGCTCAGGTCATGATCTCAGATATGTGAGATTGAACCCCATGTTGAGCTCCACACTCAGTGTGGAGTCTGCTTGAGATTCTCCCTCTCCCTCTGCCTCTACCCCACCCTGCTCTCTCTCTCTCTCTCTCTCAAAATAAATAAATAAATAAAATCTTAAAAAAAAAAAAAAAAAAAGGTCACCACAATTTTATAACCAGAATTCCACAGTATATCCTTTATGGGCTTTGTATATAATTATGCTCAAATTCTCTGTATAGCAAAATATGGAATTCACACTCTAAATTGTTGGATTTGGTCACTTTCAATCAATCTTCTTCTCAACATCAAGTAAGTTGTTGTACATCCTTGTGATACTATATAATGGTGTGTTCTCGGGAGTTCCTTCTAGGGGATCACAGATCTGATTCCAATACTCACTATTGGAAGTGAGGGAGAACAGCAAAAATGAGAAAGCAAATGTAGATAAGTGACATTCCCAAGGGAATGATACCTTTAAAAAGCTTAGTTTTCTTTGTGTCTAGATCACACCAAGAAGGGAATAATCCCTTTTCTGTTCCCAACATAGCATCATGGTTACACAACAGTAACCATGCAAGCCCATGAAGATGAAAACACTGGGATGGTAGCTTCCCATACACTTTGTAGCATAGTATCATTGGTAAGAGCTTGGGCTTTGGGGTGAGGCTGCCTGGGTTGGAATCCCGGCATTGCTTACTTTTATTTTTGTCATTAGTGAAGATAACCTACATCTAGTTTTGTTGTAGATGTTGTCCATCTGTTTATTTTTACAGGGCTATTAGAGAGATTTGAAAACTACCTCTCCACAGCTACCATCTTTCCAGAAACTCCTTTGTTTATTTTTGAAAAGGAGAAATTATCCTTCTTACATACATTCTTTCTTGTCTAAATAAACATAGCATGTTGATTATTTTAAGAAAAAATTTTGGGGGGGAGGGTAAAGTTTGGTAACCAGATACTTTTAATGATATTTAAATTTTTATGTCATAAACTTGTGCATGTGTGTGTCTATGGGTGTGCACATGCCCTGTCTAGTTGCTTTTGAAAGGTAAGAGTCTATAGGCATCAGCTGACTGGACCACAGAACCTATGGGAGAGCAGGCTTTGGTGTGAGGCTCAGGACAACTTCCTCAGGTGGCAGAAACCACAGTCAAGAGTTGCCTTGCTATACTGGGCCATGTGGTAACCAGGATCAGCTTTAGGCACACATACCATGGCACAGTCTCACCTACATATTGAGGCAAGAGATTATGTCATAATTTTTTGAATTTATTTATTCTCTTTCACCCTGGAAGGAATTTAAAATATTTGAATACAGGAGATTTTCTTGAGCTATCATTTTATAAATGATTCTTAGATTTCTCCTTACAAATATATTATAATGGATATATTATAACAGATATATGGTTAACGCTTGAACAACATGGGAATTAGAGGTGGTGACCTCACACAGAGTTGAAAATCCACAGATAACTTTGTTTATTTTTAAAGATTTATTTATTCATTTGAGAGAGAGAGAGAACATGAGTGGGAGGGGCAGAGGGAGAGGGAGAGAAAATCTCAAGCAGATTCTGCACTCAGCATGGAGCCCAAAGTGGGGCTCGATCCCTGGACACTGAGATCAGGACCTGAGTGGAAACCAAGAGTTGGCTGCTTAACTGACTGGGCACCCAGGCACCCACACATATAACTTTTGACTCCCCCCAAATTTAACTACAATTACCTATTTTTAACTGAAAGAATTACCAGTAACACAGTCAATTAATACATATTTTGTATATGTTTTACATGCTGTATTCTTATAATAAAGTAAACTAGAAGAAAAAATATTAGTAAGAAAATCATACAGAAGAGAAAATACGTTTACAGGACTGCACTTTATTATTGAAAAACATTTACATATAGGTGGACCCACGCAGTTCAAACCTGTGTTGTTCAAGGGTCAATTGTATTAAAATCTGTAAATGTGAATTATTCAGATAAAAGTGCCCCTGACATACTCTTTTGTCTTTGGAATAAAAACACCAAATAGGAAGCAACAACAACAACAAAAGTTTCAACAAGGAAATAAGGATTACAAATTTATAATAACAAAGAAGACCCAAGACCAAAACTGCTATTGAAAGAGCTTGCAAACAAGATACCCAGTAACAAATCTCTCATAAATGATCACATATTATCAATAGTTTGGAGCTTTATATTAGTCCTTTCTTAGTTTTGTTTGTCCTTACAGTAGTAATAGAGGTAATTTTCTATTAAATTAAAATAAGCTGTAGGCACTTCTTCACGGATCATAGTACACTTTAATAATAAGGTCTATTATTGTTAACGGGGGACAGTGATTCTACAAGATGACAAACTTGATGCATCCCTTGCTGCTCATTTATAGTGGTTAAATGGGATTTAGTGAATTGTTAACAAACTGGTATAATAAGTATAAATGTACTTTATTGCCACTTTTGAGATAAAAATATTTCTATAGATTGAATTTCTAATATTTCATCTCTTCTAATTCAAATATTACTTTGCCAGTAATTAACTCAAAAATAAGCAGGCAAGGCTGAAATGAGATTGCTTCTGATGCATAATAGAAAAGGACCTACTCATAATTAGAGCTAAACAAGATAGAATGCCATAGTTAAAAATATAGTGAGCTTTCTTTTATCAGAGGCATTAAAACAGGGCTATAAAATAAAAATGTAGAAATGATTCACATATCTGATAGAAGCTTGGACAAGATGCCTTTAATATTACATGTGAATCTAGAATGCTAGCATTTCATGGCCATGTTTGAATCCGTATCAAAATTGTGTGTCTAGGACAGTGCTAAATACTTTACAATAGAGTTATAATTGCAAAGTTACTTTTTGCCATAAATGTAATACATGTAAAGTGAGACAGTCAGATGGTAAAAAGAAATCAAGTAATACAAATTATTAAGCAAAAATGAAATTATCTGTCCTTTATCCTCATTCCCATCTCCTCAATGTCGGATCTCATCATCACTGTTTAAGGGTTTTAGTTAACCAAAATCAGAATAATATGCTTATGTTTAGTCTTTATTATATTTAGACATATTGTTTTCCTTCCAATAAAAATAATGAATTCATAACCATTACTTGTCTCCTACTCCCATTTTCCATTTAAGTTGTTATAATTTAACTCTATTTGCTACCTTCTGTTCCAGTTCTAACCTGTAGCTAGTGTCCCATCAATTTTAAACAAACTTTACTTTCCACTTTCACACTTCAATAAATAAACACCTTAACTTCCTTCTTTTTACTTGTACACCATCAGAGTTTATAGTATTTATATTCTATTCTGTTAATGCACAGAAATAAATTCTTCTGTGCTTTGCCTATAGATTCTAAAAATTGAAATTCAATAAACTCTGCTTTCAATTTAGTGTTTTTTTATGTATCATACAGTAGAACTACATAAAGTGATTGGACCAGAAGAACAAAAATATGCTACTCTTGTGCCATTCAAAGGAGACTGTTGCAAGTTTCAATGACAAATAGATTTATTTATTCTTACAATTGCTCAAAATTATGCTGATTTGGGAGATTCAGTTTCCCTAACACCCACAATAATCAATAATATTTTTCTTTTTCGTGGGAAGCAAATTAGATTGGAACTGAAAACTATATATTTTTTAATATGTCATGGTAAAATCTGTTTGCCCTCCTTCCAGAAGAGACATTGTACACTTTGTAATGAAGGGCCAATGAGATAAAAAGCATGTGGAATTCACATAAAACACCTTAGTTTACCCAAATGTTATGCTTGTGGTCTTTCTAAATTTCCTATTAAAGAATAGAGAGGAATCCACACAGTGACACTGTCTCAGATGTGGTCATAGAGCTGTGATTGGATATTATGGCTCATAATTTATGCCCCAGGGAATAACAAAAGATTAGAATAATTTCTCCATTTTGAAGAGTTCCCTGTAGACCACACAAAGCTTTGTGACAGGTTAAGGGCAAACTCCTTGGTGTCCCTTTAAGACCAATTGAGCCTGGCCATTTGGTACTTTTTCCTTCGATAAAAAGATATCAAACAATACAAACAATATCATAATGTTGCCTGACATTTGTGGCTGAAACAACCAAGTTCACTTATATCCCTGTGCTCCTGCAGTTTGGCTGGCCAGGGAAATGAATGAAATGTGGGTAGAAGTAATGGATAGCCCTCCTAGGACAGGCCCCTAAAATGTCCTGCACATTCTATTTCCCATATTGATCCTTAAAAATCAAGAATTCTGAAACTGCAGAACCACACAATGGTTCTTAGGGTCACTATTTGGAGGAAAGCACACAGAAGGGCAACTTGACTACCATTCATCTGTGATAAAACCAGACATAAACTTTCATTGTGTTAAGAGTCATGAGACTGCAGCGTTTACTATGGTAGCATGTATTAGCCTATTCTGACTTGCATATCATTGTTTTATGAAGAAACAATGGTACACTTGGTCTCTGTTCTTGGTGTCTTGAAACTTCTATCATGTTTATTTTTAAAGAACCAAAATAAAACATAGCTCAGAAAAGTTAGTTATACCTGATTGTAATGCCAATTTAATTTGCTTTGTATTTGGACCAAGTCTTCTTACGGAGATGTTTATCTGGACTTGGTATAGTTTTCATCTTTTGTTAACAAAAAATATATTATGATTTCTTCATTATTTTGTTAAGATATTCCATTTTCCTAATTACAAGATTTATTTAATAGAATTTACCTCCTTCCTGAAGGCATACTTCTTTGAGCCCTTTTGTTATAATTTGTAAGATTTCACTATAATTTAGACCAACTGATTTTTAGCTTTTCTGTGTCTGCTAAATAGCTGCCATTCCAAGTCTTCTTATTAAAGGTTAGATCCTCTGTTTCTGAACATACTATGCTTTTTTCTTTTGGTATTCGTTTTGTATTTTTCTAGATAATATCCTTAATAATTTTTAAAGAAATTATTCAAAGGAGATACACTTTTTTGACTCCTTGTGTTTCTAAAATTATTGTCAATTCCACAAATTGTGAAGGGTTTGCATAGGTTCAGAATTTTAGATTCAACATCATTTCCCTCAAATCTTTGACAGAGTTGTTCTACTGTCCTCTAGAATCCACTGTCACTAATCACTGGTCTATTATATTCTAAATGTCCTTCTTTTGGAGGTAATCTGTTCTTGTTCTCTGGCAGCTTTTAAGAGTTGACCCTTAGATCTTGTCTTTCTTCCTGAAATCTCTCACTGATACTAGATGCTCAATATATGCTCCCAATATTCAGAGATTTCTTTTTTTTTTTTTTTAAGATTTTATTTATTTGACAGAGAGAGACACAGCGAGAGAGGGAACACAAGCAGGGGGAGTGGGAGAGGGAGAAGCAGGCTTCCTGCTGACCAGGGAGCCCGATGCGGGGCTCAATCCCAGGACCCTGGAATCATGACCTGAGCCGAAGGCAGAAGCTTAACGACTGAGCCATCCAGGTGCCCTTTATTCAGAGATTTCTATGTGAAAACTTTTTCTACATGCATCATTATGCCTCTGAGATGAGAGTATCTCCCAGGTAACACCGCTCAATTTTGGCATATACCTGCGTATGTTTTGTATCTTAGAACTAATAGGTTTCTATGACACTAAGAACATAGCTTATTACCTTTGTTATTTCTGCATTTTCCTACAGAGTCTAGTTTCAAGCATGTGTATACAAACACACAGACACATATATTTATTTACTTATAAACACTTTGGTGACCATGGCAGGAGAAACTATTTGATGGTCACCAATGCAAACATGTGATAAAGGAACTCTTGCATACGCCCTATAAGTGTTGGTTTGGTTTTTACTCCATAGGGTAGTTCAGGTTTACACTATGCCACTTACTAGGCTCTATGATTCATAAACTGCTGTTTCTTTTTTACTGATTCCTATGGCATCATTCTCTCCCTTCTTCCTTCCTTCTCACAACATCTCTGGGCTTGGAGAGCACTGTCTGCCATCTGCTCTCAGTTGAGCCAGCTCCTTGGCTTGCTCTCACTGATGACTGTTAGCCTCCAACTTTTTTCTTATCTACACTGCCACATATGCATTTCTACAGTAGGTTTCATTAAAGCAAAAGGTCTTAAAATCTCATATTTAGAGATTAGGTACAGTTATAAAAAATAATCACTTACCCATTGCCCAATCATATTGGGCAATGTGAATCCTATCTTATAAAAGCAAAAAAAAAATTTTTTTTTCCATGAATCCCTTTGGCATTGACATTGCACTTGGCTAGCAATTAGTAGTCAGTATTGCAGTATAAGCAAGGCACTTACACAGAAACAGAAACAGACAATCACTGGTATCTGAGGCCTTTGTCCTTTGGGATGTGTGTGTGTGTGTGTGTGTGTGTGTGTGTGTGTGCCTTCAAATATCTTTCTCCTCTGATTGAAGGGGCTTATGATGGTGGGTAGAAGTATTTTCAATAAATATTTGAAACTGGTTAGCTGACTAAGAACATAATTTATGTTATTTCAAGTCCATATTATAGTTAGCTCCAATCTAAAGTTCATTTTATAAGTTTCTAGTTTATACTTCTATGAGATAAAATATAGAATCATTAAGTAGAAAATAAAAGATGACATCATTTCCATCAGCTTGTACTTAAATAGAAATTCTATCCACATCAAGTTTCTCAGGTTCAGAGACTATAGAAGCAACTGTCTATTTACAATAGAGCAAGTGATATGTAAAGTTTAAAGAGAGGACCTATTATAAAACATTCATAATTTGAAATATTCTTTTTACTAATAGCTGATACTTAATAAAAAAGACCTAAGCCCATAGTTTTGTAAAGCAAGAACTATTTAGTACTTATTAGCTACATGCATAATAACCCTAGAAACAAGAAACCCAAAGACTCTTATTTACATGAATTATAAATGAGAATGTAAAACCTGTATATAAATCAAGTTTTGAATTTTACTGTAATTGTGCTTTTCAAAGTAGATAATTAAATTGCTATGTCTTTGGGAAAAGGTCAGCTTGTTGGGATAGCACAGATTAATCTCTCTAGGGCATTTGCTCTTAATAACCATGAATTGTAGTTTCATAAGCTTGAAGGCTTGGCAAGATTCCATCCAGCAAAATACTTTGAAAATGACAGAAATTCACTAAGAAACACTCTAATAGTTTTATTTAATCACCAATTAACCTGCATAAGCACCTTTGTGTTATCATCTACCAGTTAACCTACAGTATGATCAGATATTTGGGAAAATGAGAACATGAAGCCTCCTGGGTTTCTTTGTTCATTCCTATGTTTGGTTTGGTGTTGGTGCCCTGAGCTAGATGTAGAGAGTAAAAGATATGAACTCAGGTTCAGACAGAATAAAACCTCTAATTCTATAAATTATTATTGAGTACCTGTCATTTGATTTTGCATTTCTATTATAATGTTTCCATGCTGTACCTTTGTAAAAAATCACTAGATAATTTCCAGGACAGCTTTTAAGAGAGTCCCAAAAGAACCTTTCTAAAATACAATGACAAAATCTATGTGTATGCAAGTAAAAGTAAAATTAAAGTTTTTTATCGCAAAAATATCAGTCTCAAGCCCTCCAAATGAGAGGAAAGGAAAAGATAGCTAATTTGATCCTGAACTATCCAACATGAATTTTCTCATGTTAATGGGATTATCCAGCATCCCATTCACATAGTCTAAAAGAAAAAGAACAAACTGATGATAAACTATAGGTGAAATACGCCATTTTTTAAAGCATAACTTTTGGAGACATAAATACAATTGTGCATTGTTTTAAAGTTGTGAGCCTAAACTCTGCTAAATTCTACAACATAAACTACCAGAAGAATATTGAATCCCAGTAGGAAAAAAATTTTTCATATAGTTGCTGCTAGTGTAAGTTTGATGATTTTTTTTTTCAAAAACTTATTTAGTGGGCGCCTGGGTGGCTCAGTTGGTTGGGCCATAGCCTTCAGCTTGGGTTGTGAATCTGGAGTCCTGGGATCGAGGCCCGCATCGGGCTCCCTGCTCGGCAGGGAGTCTGTTTTTCCCTCTGACCCTCCCCCATCTCATGCTCTCTCTCATTCTCTCTTTCTCAAATAAATAAATAAAATCTTAAAAAAAAAAAAAAGCTTATTTAGTGGAAACTGGGATCTCCATTGCTTAAAATAAGGCCTCTTGTTCTAAAATGAATACCTGTTTCTAGATTGTCTTTCCTGGCCATTAAGTAGCTTATGCTTTCTAGTAACATTCTCTGAGTTCTCTGGGGTATTAAAGAAAATTTTCCTTGTCTTAATATTTGAAGAAAGGAGTCTTCCCCTTATCCTAATGCCTTCAGTGTATGTGTTGGCATCAACAGTTTGGAATCCTAAGGGAAATGTTTTTAATACATTGGTACAGGAAAGCAGCAAAAATGAAGACTATTTTCTAAGAGAAAAATCACATTTTTTAGTAATCTTAATTATCAAGTTTCATAACAACAACAACAAAAATATACTTGTAATTGCTTTCTTCTCTGAATTAGTAAGGGCCCCTTTCTTGGCTTGCTTAAACTATAATTTAATTGTAAATAATTTTGTTAATTGCTTTTTTATTTAATCATCTTACTTTGTGAGCAATGACTGTTGAATGTTGTATTATAAAAGTTTAAAAATTAAGGAATGATTATTCTTGTTACATGATTATATCTACTTGAAAACATTTATCATTTAGTAAATCATTGCATAGTAGAACATCTGTTCTGAAACACCAAAATATCCACAGGACACAGTATAGAATAGTATTTTTCTCATGAGTAATACTTCATTGCCATTTAATATTTACTATGTTCTATTGTTATTATTAATAAGCCTTTCTTTTTATCACTTGCTGACAGAAGGATTTTTTTAAGTTGACATTTATTACTTTTTAAAACTAATTTTCTTGGTCAGGTGCCAGCTCTTTGCAAAATATTCTAAATAAACATGAGAGCAATTTCTGTTTATATGATGCTAATGGACAGAGTGCGTACCTGTAAATAAATTGGTGAATTATATTTTTTACCTATTTACTGGTCCTAAGCAGGGCTGGTTAAACCTTTCATAGTCTTCTCTTAGTATACCTGGCTTTCGACAATTAGTAAAAGACATTTTTTCTGCATTTCACATTTAGTAACACCTCCCAAAATTTATCTATGCATCAAAAGAAGTGTTTCTAAAATAAAATGGCCTTAATTTGCACCAGGCTGACAAATCACACCTGTCATAATGTAATATAAATATAACATGTGTATTGTTAAAACATACAAAAGGATTCCAATTTTTGAGAAGCTTTTGAACATTTTATGATCATCTCTATAATGGTGTTTGATTTTAATGTTAAGAATAATTTTAAGGAGGCGCCTGGGTGACTCAGTCATTAAGCATGTGCCTTCGGCTCAGGTCATGATCCCATCATCCCATGATGCCCCGCTCAGCGGGGAGCATGCTTCTCCCTCTCCCACTCCCCCTGCTTGTGTTCCCTCTCTGACTGTCTCTCTCTCTGTCAAATAAATAAAATCTAAAAAAAAAAAGAATAATTTTAAGAATTTGCTCTTTGTTTATTTAATGAACTGAACTGTTACATTCATTCTAGTCTATAATTTTTTAACAAAATGTTACCATACCGCAAGGCTGTTTGGATCTGAAATTAACTTTATTTCTCTGCTAGATCATTTAATACCAATTCCTTTAGATCTCCCCACCCTGTTTCAGGTAATTTGTTTCATTTACCATTAATAAACTCATTAGCCTAAAGAGTTATTGTTTAAACTGTGTTTTCATGTGATGATAGCAATCCACAAAATCATTTATTCATTGTTCTGTCCAAGATTCAGTTATTACCATTGAGGTAATCACTCTACCTTTAATTATGCTGCCTACAAAGGCATACAATAGCTTCTATTCTGAACAGAACATCCCTTAAAGCAATTCACCTCAAACTATTAAACTAAGAAATTAATGGCTCTGTCTACTCTGTTTCTGGCAGATGACTTGAATAAGATAAAGTTTTGTGTAAAGCACATTCCTTTTCCTTTGTCCTTGGCTTGCAATCTATCATGAAGTTTGATGACCTTCCTCCAACTCATCGTTCTGATCAAATTTTACCACTGACACTAGCCACTTCCTGTGGTGCATTTTAGCCGTTGAATGTGTGCAGTAGGTGTGTATTCGTGTAGGGCAGAGAGATAGTTACTTTAAGAATACTGTCTTAAGGAGGTGCCTGGGTGGCTCAGTTGGTTAAGCATCTGCCATCAGCTCAGGTCATGATCCCAGGGTCCTGGGATCAAGCCCCGCATCAGGCTCCCTGCTCAGCGGGAAGCCTGCTTCTCCCTCTCCCACTCCCGCTGCTTGTGTTCCCTCTCTCTCTGTGTCTCTATCTGTCAAATAAATAAATCTTAAAAAAAAAAGAATACTGTCTTAAGGAGTCATATGACAACACTAATGAGTATAGATATTAGTAAAAGAATAATAAACCAGCTTTTTGCCCCTGGCTTTTAACTTTGCCTTTCTAACACACACCAGAAACTTACCTATTCCTCTCTGTCTGATATACCCCAGAAGAACTTGCTTTTAGAAAGGAATTTGATGAATTCATTCAAACTGAGATGTAAATGATGGATTCCAATAATGTTAAGGGACTTTATAATGTTTTTAAAGAAATCCACTAGAAGTGTAAAAATTTATGCTAAGTAGATTAGTATTGCTTTACAAAAATAACAATGATGGTCATAATATATACTTTGTATTAAGAACTGAATGGGTAAGTCACAGTTCTATGGGTTTTTTTAATAATGACTCTTTGAGGTGCATAATATTATTATCCCTATGTGCATATATGCATGCTTAGAGAAGCTCCCTGAAATTACTGAAATCACAATACTGGGGCAATTAGTACAATATTTTAAATCACCTAATCATTTGGGAGTACGGTTTTACCCTCATAGTTTATACTAAGTATTAAAAAGAAAAATATTCTGTGGAGAATGCATTCATGTTATTGCTTAGTTACTTATATATTAAAATACAATGGTACTTAAAAACTCTGAGGGGAAAAAAACTACTTGAAAGCACTAGAGAACAACCAAAAGTAGGCAGAAACTGGATAAGAACCTAATCCTGGAGGAAGGCATAGGGTGAGTCTAGCAGATGTGTAACTGACCTCCCAAAAGGAAAGAAGATAAATAATGGGGAAAAAAAAAAAGAAAAGAACAGAAAATTAGGAAATAATGGCAAACATTTCCCCAAAGTTGGTGAAAGTCAAGTTGCTGAAAGCTAAACATAAAGAGAAAAATGTTAAATTAGCCAAAGAAAAACATGACGCATTAAAAAAAGGGGGCTCAAAATACAAATTACTGGGAACTCTTCATGAGAAATAATGAAGGGCAGAAGATAGTGGAAAGATACTTAAAGTGCTGAGAGAAAAAGTAGTCAACTCAGAAGTTTATACCTGTTGAAAATAAGGTTCAAGAAGGAAAACAGGATACAGAAATTAATAGATAAAACATAAAATAAAATAATTCATCATTAGAGTAACTACACTACAGAAATGCTGTAGGAAATTATTTAATCTAAAGGGAAACGATACTATACTGAAATACAGGGCTTCAGGAGGGAATGAAATCATTAGAAATAGTAATATGAAGGTAAATGTTAAATATACTATCTTCTTAATTTATTTAATATATATGTAATTTTGTTAAAAAGTATAA